>NC_092338.1:164266000-164572000 GCF_046630445.1 Rutidosis leptorrhynchoides | reverse complement strand
TGAGAAAAGACGCTCACCCGTCAATTTATAGTGGAGATACAAGTACCGGTCAAAAGGCTAACCCTAATGGTACTCCTGATTGCACCCATTGGTGTCTGCCCGGACTACCCGACACATGGAACCAACTCTTTTACACTGCCTTGTTCTTTTGAAACTGAACTGTCCTGTTTTTGGGTTATGATTGTTTTGTAGTTGGGTACCAATTTAGAGTCACAATCTTGGATTAGGGTAGGTTAATTTATTGCTGTTTCACTTAACAAAATGTACCATTGACAAACCACTTTTATTAATTATTATTATACACGTGGGGTTGATGAAACGTTGACCCTTTGTATCGATACTATAAAGTGTTCTAGCTTTGAATCGTGTCTCACTTGTTACATGAACGACGTAGGCTCTTCCTGAAGGGTCAAGATTTTCGGACCAACCGGTCCAGCTCTGACTCATCTGAGTGTCGATACTCATTGTGACATTGATGAAATCGTTATCCAGAAAAGGCACTCGTGCTTTCAATTCCCAAGCTGACGCTGAGTTTCTTTCTCTTGAGCTATCATAACGATGAACAGTTTTTATCTAAGACAGCATTAGCATATGAAATAATAACTCAAAACATCTAGTCCTTTAGTTATGACCTCACGCTACGGGCTCACACCAGGACATTTTGTTGAACCGCAACGCCCACAATGGACACTGTGGGGCCGGTGTGGTCTCTATCGTTGTACTGTTGTGGGGACGAACAACGATCTCGACAACGGATATAAGAGGCATGTGGCGCAATCTGGTTGGCTGGTAAACATGTTGATTGAATTCAAACAAGGACTATCCTTTGAGATTTTTATAATTTCTTTTTCTAAATAAACACATATTCTATATCTTACCAACGACCATGTGGTCCAACGGTACCTGTCCCTTTGAACCTAGGGCCCCATGTGTAGAAGCTTGAAAGAACAACCGGCGCAAGTTCGAGTCCCGGGGGATCATAATTTACCTTTGACTCTCGGGTATGCCTTCGTGACGCTGCATCAGCTTGCCTTGTGCATACGCTGATCCCCTTGTACGTTGGGTCTATCACATGCCCTTGGAAGATGCCTTCGGGTTAGACTCTTGCCTGTCACACATGGGATTCTTTGGTGGAGGTGATTTACAGACATCCGACTCTTACGGGATGAGTTTGGTGGGTTATTAAAAGCAACATAGGGTTTTTGTGTCCCTGCCGGTTTACACGTTTTGAAAGAACATATTCCATATCTCTTTCAAATACAATTTAACTCAATTCCATTCTTCCATTTATTTTTCTATATTTTATATTTTTACTATGTCTTCATCAAACAACAAAAATCAAAACAATCAAATATGATATTATTATTAACTATGATATAGAATACATATAGATATATATGTATATGTATATAATATAATATATGTATATTATAACGACAATTCCCTTGGAGATTAAACGATCACCTAAAATTATTATTAGTATATAAGAAGTAATAATTATAAGAAGTAATTAACGTAGTTTTTTTTAGAAAAATTGTTAATTTTATTATGTTCATAAAAGGCATATTTAAAAAAATTGGTTTTTCAATTTATATTTTTTAAACTTAAGAAATATTTTTAAAACTTGTACATATATGATATATCATTATGTTCCATTAGTCTTTATTCCAGTGTCCATATTCCATGTTTGGATCATACCAGATTAATTATCCAGACTTGTCCCAATTATATTATATAGTATTATTTTTTTTAGATGTAGCAAATTAATAGTTAACATGGAGTAACTCCTAATAAATACGTTATTAAGTAGAAAAATATTTAGTTCCATTTTTTTTTAAAAGGATTAAGACATGCTATATATTAAACCAACCAAATATAAAAGTCATGTCACGGTAAGAAAACGACTTAGTTTATATTGATACAACAGTTATGTCGTTTAAACCCTTGATACTATAAAATTCTGCGTATACTTTAGTATTTAGTACTTATTGATAATGATAATGATAATGATAATGATAATGATAAAATGTTGTAATTTGTAATTTGTTGTATAGATTTGATGTTCTCGGGTTGTTCTAATATTGCAGTTTGTTGATTTCAATGCTGGATAGATCTTATCTTGTTGTATAGATTTGATTTGAATCGGATGTTTTAATTTGGTCTTGTTACACATAAAAATTAAATTAAAAATGCCATAAGTCAAATTTTACTAATTTTGTATTCATTTTCAAATCAAACATCTTTCTAAACACTAAATTAAAATTAAAGTTTAATTCTAACTTTTCAATTTGCCCTAAATAATACTTCGTAACATATATTCTAATGATTTTTTAACCTACCATTTAAGCCTAACTTCCAACATAACAAATAAAAATTTGACACCCAACCCGTTATCCAATCGAAAACGCTTAATTTTTTTTTTTTTATTAAATACCATTTTCAGACATATGAAGTGCCGCTCCATATAGGGGCGCGCCGCTCCAAAGTGGCCTGTCCACTTCCTTTTTATACTCGTTCGTAAAACACATTTCACAACACTTTTAAATTTAACCGATCGTCATACAACATTAAGTTAAGTATTCTAAGCATGTTTTTACAACAAATCACGTTTTACGTCTCCGGGCCCACATTAACCCGTTTAACTATCGAATTGCAAAATACAAGTTTCGACCACATTAATTTGACACAAAATAAAGATCAAGCATGACGATTAGGGATACGCTACCCAATCCTAATCAATCCAAAAGCACGTCTTCTAAAGCAACCTACGCAATTCACTAGTTCCCATGCTTACCCAAGCCTCCACCTCCACGCGAATCTATAAAAATGTAAACAACGAGAGGGTAAGCTAATGCTTAGTGAGTGAAAATATACTACATACATATATATGCATAAAATGGATACGCCACACAATAACAAATAATAGCACATACCGGAGCATCCAAGCATAAATGCAAGCTAATCTAAGCATACCATACGATTAATATACAACAAGCTAATATATCAACAATGTAAGTACACCAACAACGATAAGATCAGCGCCATAAAGCTACACCAAGAGGGTTAGCTACATCACAACGATACGACAACATATATATATATATATATATATATATATATATATATATATATATATATATATATATATATATATATATATATATATATATATATATATATATATATAACAACGCGTAAACCTCCCAAGGTTAACCCCTTAACCCAATACCGAAAGCCAAATACCAAATACTGAAATGAAGATTGGCCGAAACTACACGAGCCTTAGTAAATCCGCACCACACGCGACTACTACCTTCAATGTTGGTTGAATGTGGGTTAATGCACTAAACGATAAACTTAAGTATGATTAACCAAAGTGTGATTAACCAAAGAATATGTTTTGATGATGACACATACATATGCATAAGTGATGACTGATATCTTAACATAAAACACGCAAGGTCACTAATCCATACTTTATCATGCAAACGACCAAGTCAAACATAGGTTAAAGAATGAAATTAAAACTTCAGCTAAACACACGGTCGAGGTACGGTCGACCGCATAGTCAACCGTGAAAACTCAAACTGAATTGCAACGCAGTTTTGTGAATACAAGTTGCACGGTCGTCACCACGGTCAATCGCAGTGCGACCGCAGTTCTCTCTGTTACCATTTTCGACCAAATAAAGTTTGACTAGTTCCCGACATCTATAATTCATGAAACCTTTCTCAACATGCTTAGAATAGATGCATTCTTCATACTCAACCGAGTTTTGGTCATAAAACACTAATTGTGATTAATTACGCCTAATGACATCTTAATGACAAATTAACCAAGATTAGGCATAACACATAAGTGTTAATCAACAACTGGTGATCTTAATTCTTATCTAGATATCCTTAGTCTGATCATCAAGTACCAACACACTTAAGCCAATGTCACTAGAACAATGTTTGCTATTAGAAATGACTTAGTGATTAATTAAGGCTAAATAAGGAACAATGCTCTCAAGCTTAACTAGTAATGACTTGTAATCCTAAAACATACTTAGATACATTTAGGATGGTTACCAAGTCCCAACTAGAGATTGCTCTTCCCTTGTGCATGTGTTGGACATTAATGTGTGCTTACACATTAATCATGTAATGTGTTATATTGCACATTAAACTTATTAAGTGCTTGAATTATAAGTTGTGCAAGTATCTATATGATTGATCCTAGAATAACTATCTCTTGCTATGTGAGTATTACTTGCTACTTGCCAATATGCTTAATACTCATAAACTTGTCAACTTGATTAATATGTTTTCTATGTGCTCATTAGTTAGGATTCAAGTAACTAACCTACTCCAATAGATTAAGTGTAAAATGGTTCACAATGAAAGTATAGTCAATTGTCTATGATCTAGTCTAAGTAACTAAGGGTGATTGCTTATGACTTAACTTTGATGTCTCTACATGCTTCATGATTATCTTATAGAGACATTGTTCAATTAATCTCTAACTAAACTTAAAAAAGATCACGACTTGTGATTAATTGAAACTAGGAAGTTAATGACATAGTGACTAGTCTTTAGAATTGAACCAAAGACATTAATGTGACTAACTAAGTCTTGACCAAACTGAAATTTCCCTAAATATCAATCAAGACACTTCTCCAAGAATGTTGGGTTTACCACTTTTGGAATGATTAGTCACTTTCATGCATTAAGACCAAATCTCACACACTTGATGCATATAGTACTTATATATGATGTTTGGTTTCTTTTGCAGGTGTTAGAAGGAGTAAAGGTGCCAAAATATGGTGTTCAAATTTGAGTCAAACGGCTATACAACGGATACCTAATTTGGACTGGAGCACGCACGGTCGCACCACGGTCGACCGTGCAGGCAACTGTGTGTCAACGGCTATTTTTTGAATCTCACTATAAAAGGCAAACATTTAAGAGCATTTGAAGCTGACCCTCTTGCATATTTCAAAGGCTTATCTCAAGTGATCACAAGTGCATCAATTACTACTCAAATGTGATCAAGCAAGAGAAGATTCTATGATCTTATAGATATAGAATTGGGTTGTTGTAAACTTACTAATCAAAATCATTTATCTTGTGAGTTTACTTAATGTAATGTATGTCCTAGTATTGTGTTAGGATCATCATTGCAAAGTGTATAAGTCTTGTAACTTCAATTAGTAGAAGCATAGGCTAGCTTAGTGATCTACTTCCTTAAAGGGACTTAGGAAGTTGATTAATCTTATTTGGAGATTAATACTTGTCCAAGGTGAAGACAAGTTGATCTAGGTTGGAGTTAATCTTTCAAAGGGAAAGAAAGATTAGGTTTGTTGTCTACCAAAGAAGTTGAAGACTTGTAAATCGGATCTCCACCGGGTTTGGAGAAAAGTGCTTAGTGAAGCAACAAATCCCGATTAGTGTAATCGGGGAGTGGATTAAGGTGGATTAGTTAACATCCACCCGAACCACTATAAATCCTTATGTCTATATTCTTTATATTACTTCATTTATCATTTTGAACATATACACTATACACATCAAGTTTGAGTTGAGTTGGTTGATCAAAGTTAAATCGAATTTGGTGATCAATCAAAAAAGTGTTAAAAACGTATTAAGTAACTATTCACCCCCCTCTAGTTACTTACAATTGGTATCAGAGCAGTTGCTCAAATCATTGTGCTACAAACGATTGCGAAAGTGTTAAAATTCGTTTTGTGCAAAAACTTGAGTCAACGATTCTCGGATCAACTCAAACTATGGGATACTTGGAAGAATTGGTGAAAGAAGCACCAATATTTGATAAGATGAATATTGATGTGTGGAAATTAAGATTTGAGTCTTATCTCAAATCCAAAGATTACTACTTGTGGAGAATAATCAAAGTAGGAGACTTTGTACCACAAGCTAGTTCAAGGCTAGTGAAGTCAACATTTCAAAACAATGATGTTTTGAAACAATTTGATGCAATTTCACTACTTCATGGAATTCTTCCTAGTGAAGAAAGGTTAAAGATAATTTCATGTGAAAGTGTTAAAGAATGTTGGGATTCACTATGTTCTCAAGAAGATTTAAACTCTAGAAGTTTAAAGGGTAAAGGAATTGGGAAGGATTTGGTAAAGTTTGGTGATTCTCAAGCAAAAGGGTTGGATGAAAATGAAGACTTTTGCCTCATGAGTTCTTTGAATGAATGAACCTTTTTGACTAGGTTTCAATCAGCTAATGACCAGAATAGATAAGTGAACTTAATTTAAAAATATGAAATTTTTCTAAAGACTTTTATATTTTAACTGTTTAGCAATGGATACGATATATATCTGTAAATTAAAATATTATGTCGACAGATATTTGAAGGCGACTATAATGTGTATGATTGAAATTATTAGCATGTTATTACTGTTCTTAATTGATTCATTTATTCCACATTTTTTTTTAACTTTAAGAAGTATAATTTATTATATGGTACTGTGTTTGTTTTGTTATATTATCACACTCCATTCCACTGGTTGAGATTTATATATATACATTCACATTACATTGCATAGGATATAAAAACATACATATATATGCAGAGACATATAGATATATCCTACCATGTTCATACCAACACCCTTCCTTTTCTCTATCACCACCCTACACCACCACCGGTCATCACCTTCATCCACCACCGATAACTCGCAACTACCGTAGAACACCACCGCTATTCTGTTTGTTCAAAAACCGAACCACACGACCACCTCGCCAACCCGTTTGCTTATTTATTTTTTTGTTTCTTTTCTAATCATGACCAACCAAACACCATCATCTTGAAACCTCCAACATCATCATCGATCAATCTTTACTGTCACTGCTACTACTACGTTACTTCATTTCAGTTTCATTTTAAAATCTTTACAACCGTTTGCTTCTATCAACTTTTGTTTCTGCTCGTCGACAACCCAATCGCCACTAGTTTTTTGTTGATGAACCCTCGCAAACTTGCAGCCACTATACCTGTTACACTTTCTCGTACCTGCTTCTGTTTATTTCTGTTTTGAAAGCCCATCACAATCACACCATCATCAACCAAAGGCCTTCTTGCTGTTTTCTCTCTCTCTTCTCTCTCTCCTACTAACCTTCATGAAACCCAAACACCTCACAACCAAACCCCGTAGATTATTTATGTTTCTTTGGTGATCACCAGCTGCTAATGTACCTGTTACTTCATTATTTTATTTCTTTCGGTTGGCACCCAGATGAAGTAGTAACAATTATACAACGATTGTTATATTGTTAATCTATTTATATTTCTTGTTCTAACAATGAGAAAGCGATTGGCGATTCCTTGAGATGATACACGAAATCACAATGATAATTTCACGAAGGTATTGATAATAATTCAATGAAGAAGACGATGAAAAGTGTACTCGATGAACTCCTATTCCTGCTTCTACTGATAAGCCATCAAAGCTCCTGATATCGCTATATATATATTTTTTTCTTTTGCTGATTGATCGAACCATAGATAATTGATGATACATATGGCATACGATCTACACGATGATGATATGATAATGGCGTGAAGATGAGCTGTAAAGTTACGGTTGCAAATTAATTGATCATTCGTTCCTGTTTCAAGCAATAAACCGAAACCTTTTTGTCGGCTCCTGCTTTATGATAAAACCTGGACACCGAAACTTGGTTTCTTTTATTTTTCTCTGATCAATCAAGCTATTACTGGATTGGGCGGTTTTATTGGGCCTTGATCCAACATCCGTTTTAATTTTGGGCTGTTTGTTATTTCAAAAACTGACCCAACAACAAACTAAATGCGGGTTATAAAGAAGTAGAGTAGGAATTAAAACAAAAAGGATAGAGCAGGGGGATGGTTGGACGTGATGTCGAGTTAACGAGAGGTCTTGGGTTCGAGTCCCGTCGTGGGCAATTCTTTTTAGAAAAGCTTTCAAAAGGGTATACACTTTTATATTTTCATCTTCATTATTATTATTATTATTATTATTATTATTATTATTATTATTATTATTATTATTATTATTATAATTATTATAATTATTATTATTGATATTATTATGGTATAATATAAAAACTAGATATGTTGTTGAAAATTGAATTAGATATGCCAAATATTAAAAGTATAGCTATAAAAAGATGATTAAGTTTATGATTACTATGAAAAATTAATATAGTATTATGATTATGAAAATTAAGATTAATCTATGTGATCATTAGAAATTTTAGAATTTTAAAGTAATGAAAATGATGATATTATGACTTTAGATATAAATTTTAAATTGATAATCATATGTAATATTAATATTATTATTAAAATTATCATTTTTATTATTATTAAAATCCTTAATATTATTATTACCATTATTATTATTATTATTATTGGTATTATCATTTTATGAATATTAATATTATTTCTATGAAAATTACTATCATTATTAATTTTAAGAATATTATATTATTATTATTATTATTATCATCATCATTATTATTAACATTAAAATTATTATTTTTAACATTATTTATCTAAAGTATACATAAAATAAATATAGTTAAATTATTAATGAAACATATAATTTACTAAAGTAACAATTAATAATAATATAAATAAATTGTTCGATTACGATTATGTGTATTAATATATATACCTGAAATAGGTTCGTGAATCCGAGGCCAATCTTGTATTGTTCAGTTTCGTCGTATGCATATTTTTACTAAAAAATATCGTATTGTGAGTTTCATTTGCTCCCTTTTTAAATGCTTTTGCAATATATATTTTTGGGACTGAGAATAAATGCGCTGCTTTTATAAATGTTTTACGAAATAGACACAAGTAATCGAAACTACATTCTATGGTTGGATTATCGAATCGAATATCACCCTTTTTAGTCTTGTAATCTAAGAATTAGGGAACAGACAACCTAATTGACGTGAATCCTAAAGATAGATCTATTGGACCTAACAAACTCCATCCGGGTTACAGATGCTTTAGTACTTCGATTTTATCATGTTCGATGAGAGTCCCGGAATGATGGGGATATTCTAGACGCGTTTTGTTAATGTCGATTACCAGGTGTTCACCATATGAATGATTTTTATCTCTATGCAGTTTGTGCGAAATGCCTGATATGAGATGATGTTTATGAAAAATGAAAAATGAAAATAGAAATCTTGTGGTCTATTAAAATTATGGAAATGATGAATTATGATAAACTAATGAACTCACCAACCTTTTGGTTGACACTTTAAAGCATGTTTATTCTCAGGTATGAAAGAAATCTTTCGCTGTGCATTTGCTCATTTTAGAGATATTACTTGGAGTCATTCATGACATATTTCAAAAGACGTTGCATTCGAGTCATTGAGTTCATCAAGATTATTATTAAGTCAATTATAGTTGGATAAATTATGAAATGGTATGCATGCCGTCCACTTTCGATGTAATGAAAGTTTGTCTTTTTAAAAACGAATGCAATGTTTGTAAAATGTATCATATAGAGGTCAAGTACGTCGCGATGTAACCAAATGTAATGTATTCGTCCAGATGGATTAGGACGGGTCTCTACAGGTGGTATCAGAGCGGTGGTCTTAGCGAACCAGGTCTACATTAGTGTGTCTAACTGATAGTCGTTAGGATGCATTAGTGAGTCTGGACTTCGACCGTGTCTGCATGTCAAAAGTTTTACTTATCATTTTTGTCAGAAAATTGCCTGCTTATTGAAATGTCCCGTTCTTATTGATTAAAAATGTTCCATATTAATTGATTTCGTTGCGAGGTTTTGACCTCTATATGAGACGTTTTTCAAAGACTGCATTCATTTTAAAACAAACCATAACCTTTATTTCATCAATAAAGGTTAAAAAAAACTTTACGTAGATTATCAAATAATGATAATCAAAAATATCCTGTTTACACACGACCATTACATAATGGTTTACAATACAAATATGTTACAACAAAATAAGTTTCTTGAATGCAGTTTTTACACAATATCATACAAGCATGGACTCCAAATCTCGTCCTTATTTAAGTATGCGACAGCGGAAGCTCTTAATAATCACCTGAGAATAAACATGCTTAAAACGTCAACAAAAATATTGGTGAGTTATAGGTTTAACCTATATATATCAAATCATAATAATAGACCACAAGATTTCATATTTCAATACACATCCCATACATAGAGATAAAAATCATTCATATGGTGAACACCTAGTAACCGACATTAACAAGATGCATATATAAGAATATCCCCATCATTCCGGGACACCCTTCGGATATGATATAAATTTCGAAGTACTAAAGCATCCGGTACTTTGGATGGGGTTTGTTAGGCCAATAGATCTATCTTTAGGATTCACGTCAATTAGGGTGTCTGTTCCCTAATTCTTAGATTACCAGACTTAATAAAAAGGGGCATATTCGATTTCGATAATTCAACCATAGAATGTAGTTTCACGTACTTGTGTCTATTTTGTAAATCATTTATAAAACCTGCATGTATTCTCATCCCAAAAATATTAGATTTTAAAAGTGGGACTATAACTCACTTTCACCGATTTTTACTTCGTCGGGAAGTAAGACTTGGCCACTGGTTGATTCACGAACCTATAACAATATATACATATATATCAAAGTATGTTCAAAATATATTTACAACACTTTTAATATATTTTGATGTTTTAAGTTTATTAAGTCAGCTGTCCTCGTTAGTAACCTACAACTAGTTGTCCACAGTTAGATGTACAGAAATAAATTGATAAATATTATCTTGAATCAATCCACGACCCAGTGTATACGTATCTCAGTATTGACAACAACTCAAACTATATATATTTTGGAATCAACCTCAACCCTGTATAGCTAACTCCAACATTCACATATAGAGTGTCTATGGTTGTTCCGAAATATATATAGATGTGTGGACATTATAGGTCGAAACATTGTATACGTGTCTATGGTATCTCAAGATTACATAATATACAATACAAGTTGATTAAGTTATGGTTGGAATAGATTTGTTACCAATTTTCATGTAGCTAAAATGAGAAAAATTATCCAATCTTGTTTTACCCATAACTTCTTCATTTTAAATCCGTTTTGAGTGAATCAAATTGCTATGGTTTCATATTGAACTCTATTTTATGAATCTAAACAGAAAAAGTATATGTTTATAGTCAGAAAAATAAGTTACAAGTCGTTTTTGTAAAGGTAGTCATTTCAGTCGAAAGAACGACGTCTAGATGACCATTTTAGAAAACATACTTCCACTTTGAGTTTAACCATAATTTTTGGATATAGTTTCATGTTCATAATAAAAATCATTTTCCCAGAATAACAACTTTTAAATCAAAGTTTATCATAGTTTTTAATTAACTAACCCAAAACAGCCCGCGGTGTTACTACGACGGCGTAAATTCGGTTTTACGGTGTTTTTCGTGTTTCCAGGTTTTAAATCATTAAGTTAGCATATCATATAGATATAGAACATGTGTTTAGTTGATTTTAAAAGTCAAGTTAGAAGGATTAACTTTTATTTGCGAACAAGTTTAGAATTAACTAAACTATGTTCTAGTGATTACAAGTTTAAACCTTCGAATAAGATAGCTTTATATGTATGAATCGAATGATGTTATGAAAATCATTACTACCTCAAGTTCCTTGGATAAACCTACTGAAAATGAGAAAAATAGATCTAGCTTCAAAGGATCCTTGGATGGCTTGAAAGTTCTTGAAGCAGAATCATGACACGAAAACAATTTCAAGTAAGATTTCCACTCGAAATAAGATTGTTATAGTTATAGAAATTGAATTAAAGTTTGAGTATGATTATTACCTTGTATTAGAAAGATAACCTACTATAAGTAACAAAGGTTTCTTGATCTTGGATGATTACTTGGAATGGATTTAGAAAACTTGGAAGTAAACTTGCAATCTTGGAAGTATTCTTGATTTTATGAAACTAGAACTTTTGGAATTTATGAAGAACACTTAGAACTTGAAGATAGAACTTGAGAGAGATCAATTAGATGAAGAAAATTGAAGAATGAAAGTGTTTGTAGGTGTTTTTGGTCGTTGGTGTATGGATTAGATATAAAGGATATGAAATTTTGTTTTCATGTAAATAAGTCATGAATGATTACTCATATTTTTGTAATTTTATGAGATATTTCATGCTAGTTGCCAAATGACGGTTCCCACATGTGTTAGGTGACTCATATGGGCTGCTAAGAGCTGATCATTGGAGTGTATATACCAATAGTACATACATCTAAAAGCTGTGTATTGTACGAGTACTAATACGGGTGCATACGAGTAGAATTGTTGATGAAACTGAACGAGGATGTAATTGTAAGCATTTTTGTTAAGTAGAAATATTTTGATAAGTGTCTTGAAGTCTTTCAAAAGTGTATGAATACATATTAAAACACTACATGTATATACATTTTAACTGAGTCGTTAAGTCATCGTTAGTCGTTACATGTAAATGTTGTTTTGAAACCTTTAGGTTAACGATCTTGTTGAATGTTGTTAACCCATTGTTTATTATAACAAATGAGATGTTAAATTGTTATATTATCATGATATTATGATATATAATATATCTTAGTATGATATATATACAGTTAAATGTCGTTACAACGATAATCGTTACATATATGTCTCGTTTCGAAATCATTAAGTTAGTAGTCTTATTTTTACATATGTATTTCATTGTTAATACACTTAATTATATATTTACTTATCATTTAACATAATTAACCAAGTGTATCAATATCTTAATATGATTCATATGTACCTAGTAAGACGTTGTTATAACGATAATCGTTATATATATCGTTTTCGAGTTTCTTAAATTAATAGTCTCATTTTTATGTATATAACTCATTGTTAAAATACCTAATGAGATACATACTTATAATAAAATCATGTTAACTATATATATAACCATATATATGTCATCGTATAGTTTTTACAAGTTTTAACGTTCTTGAATCACCGGTCAACTTGGGTGGTCAATTGTCTATATGAAACCTATTTCAATTAATCAAGTCTTAACAAGTTTGATTGCTTAACATGTTGGAAACACTTAATCATATAAATAACAATTTCATTTAATATATATATAAACATGGAAAAGTTCGGGTCACTACACTTATCATTCTTAGTCTAGACACATGTTATTGTATTGATTGCATGAATAGTGTATAGAAAAAATTCATATCTTAGCGTATCTGTTACTGTAAACTTTGCCTGACATATTCCACAAATTCCTCTGTAATCTACGAAATCTTTTTTTCTATATTCTATGTAATTAGAATATCATATGGTATCCAAAAATCATTTCATATCGAAAAATCCTTTACTGAATCGTACGAAATGAAACTCGTCACTAGTTCAAGTTCTTCGGAACCCGAAAACTATTCCGACATGGATGTTCACCTAAGCTCCGGAAGCAGCGTCACCAGAATGAATCAGCCAATCAGCCATCCCCAATTCATTTGATGAGTTCATAGTCTACTTAATCATTGGAGACAAGAAGAAGGCGATCCCTTTCATCCACCATATTGTCCTCTTAGCGAAGAACCTGAAGCACTTACCGGCGAACCTATCCGAAACACCATTTTCATCCTCATCTCCTGAATATCTCGTCATGATTACATACTATCTCAGATTCTAAACCTTATTCATTCGCTCGTTCTTACCGACAATCATCCCGGAGTAATTAAAGAAGTCAACGAGCTTCGCGCCGGAGTAATGATTTTTGGAGAATATGGTGCAAAATTTACCAGCTTCAACAACATCATCGGTACCAACAGTACCATCAGTAATAGCACCAGTACCATCAACAATCCATGCCCCAACATCTCATTCTGTACCTCGAGTATAATCATCGTTCTACGTATCGTTCTACATCAATTATCTTCGTTCTTCATGGCGATTATGTAATCTCTAATTATAGAGATTATATATTCTTGTTTTGACGGTAAACCAAATGAGTTTAATACTATATTAACTCATTAAATCCATGATTACATCTAAAGAAAATATATATGTAAGTATATTTTCAAAAAGATTGTAATTAAAAATTCTTTCGTACAAACTGTTAATGGTGAAAATATTTTAACGGGTAGATAATACTCGAGGAATATTTAGATTTCACATTAATAAGTTACACTGTATATTCTTCGAATCTGATTCAACAGTCATTTACTATCCTACTTACATCCACAGATATATGTATCCGTTCACCGCAGAATAACCATTTTCATTCAATTTCATATTTGGATTTTGACCTATCAGAATCCAACAAGTGGCATAATTAAGAAAACATTGGACAAAATAAAATTTGTTAGAGACAAACAAATTAACTATGAGAAATTTTGTTAAGAATCCACGCTAACAAAATCCTAGCTAACTGTTCCTAGCTAACTGCTAATTCCTTATTACATTTTAATTATCGCAATTTATTTTATCGCAATTTAATTCTCGCAATTTTATTTATTTTCATTTAATTTTTGTTATTTATTCTACGTACTTTATTTATCGTCATTTAAATACTGTTAATTATGCATTTTAAATATCGGGACACATATACAATATTTTGACATATCATATCGACGTCATCTATATATATTATTTGGAATAACCATAGACACTCTATATGCTGTAATGCTCGAGTTCGCTATACAGGGTTGAGGTTGATTCTCAAATAATATATATACTTTGAGTTGTGTTCGAGTCTGAGACTTGTATACAATGGGTCACGACACGTATTAATTAATTCGAATATTATATATTAAACTATATATGAGTTATTGAATTTCTAACTGTGGACTGCTAACTGTGGACTACCAATATTGGACAATTAAAATGAATTATAATATTGATTATAACATATGAAACTAAACATTTCTTCAAGTTGCCACTTGATTTCATCTTAAACCTCATTTGTACCTTGACGATTACAATCTGCGTTCAAATCTTTCATGATTCTTGAAAACACCTCAATCAAGAGGATGAACCAATCGCATTTCATCTACGGAAGAAAATATTGATGCATATAGTTATGCACCTGAAAACACTCGGAACCTGAATAAACGTTTAACACATATCTGTGTTAGCTCCTTTAGCGTTGTTATTACCGAAAATAACTTTACAATACCCCTCCAAAGTAGCCAATTTTGTCACAGCTCCAGCAAGTCAACTTCGACTTTTCGTTCGAATCAACCTTATTATGACTTTAATATATACGTTTGCCATTGTTATTGTTACCAGGGAATCTTTTATATATCACCATATTACCAGCGGACGTACCAGCAACCTCGTTGCTCCTTGACTTAAATCTCTCCGACAAGTCACTATATTTATCTATTGAAGTCTTATCATGAACTCATCGGCATCTTGTAACGATAATTACCATACCAATTATCGAGAATTTGCAATCAGTATTTTGAATCTCGCAACGTTTCTACATCAACAGTTATATGTATACATTTAACAGTTATCTCTTAGAATTATGTTCTTCCATTCTGAAATTCTGAAAAGCACCCAGTCTGAAAATTAATAATCTGAATTTTGAAATGTTGAATGAAGCAACAAAAACTGTAAACGACCTTAACAGCCAAAAGTTTGATGATAAATAATTGTATGTTGGCAAATCCCAGAAATGTTGGAACTGGAAAACGGATTGAGCAAACCATGAAGGAGACTGTGAATAAATCATAAAGAATAAATCTGTCTTTTAAGAATCCAAATAATTCAGAATCTGCTGAAGTCATTAACCAATACCTTGCTCCTGACTCTAAACCCTTGCGGACAATATTCTTCATCATCCTCTGATATTATAAATTCTAAGATATCATCGTATCTTTCATTATAAAAATCCTCGATATTTCTGAAGATATTTTCATAGCTATTCTTATCTGAAATCAATCATATCTTCGCGATATCAATGTTATATCAGAAAGGAAACTATTTTAGTTTCTAAATTCTGAGAAATTCGAAATTAAAATATGAATGTTTTGAATTAGTGTTGGGAATTGAAGCATGAGTTAGTATAATATAATGACACTTAATCAACGTGATTATATTACAATAAGTCCTGCTGAGTTTTTAATGGAACGTGATGATTCACAGACCCTACCGTCATCATGTACCATGTTACACGACTCTTACATTCTACTAAATCTCTAAAAAAAATCAAGAATATATTTTCTTGATAATTCTATCTTTTCCAGTGACTTCTGATAATTTTGCAAATGTTTCGGAAATATGAATTGAAGTATAAAAGATGAGAGTTGTGGAATCAATGGGGCGGAAGAAGTTCATTTATAGTGAAATATCCGACAGAGCAATCGAAACAAATTATTGCATTTAATTAAAGAAGTTTCTAAATTCCTTAATTACCGAAGAACCAAATCTTATTACGAGGATTTTTCTCTAAATCCCTCGAACTCCGGAAATCAATCATGCCTACGTCAAAAGAAATGACGAGACTTTATTTTCTCACTTCGTTCTTTTGTGATAGCTTCACTTATACTCTTCGTGTAATCGAATTGTTTATCCATATTACTCAATAATGATAAAACTCTATTTATCAACTCATTTTCGTCACGAAAACATTCTTATTGTTAACCATGATGATCCCAATCAAATTTCGGGAAGAAATTTCTTTAACGGGTAGGTACTGTGACGACCCGGAGATTCCCGACCAAATTTAAACTTAATCTTTATATGTTTTCGATACGATAAGCAAAGTCTGTTAGGTTGAGTCTCAAAAATTTTGAACTGTTTCATATATTCAATTGACCTTCGATCATTCCCGACGATTCACGAACCACTATTTGTAAATAGATACATGTATATTTAGATATATCAATATATAATTTGAATTATTATATTATTTAATTATTAAAATTTATTATGTAAAATAAAATAAAATATGATATTATAATAATTATTATTTAAAATATATCTATATATATATAAATAAAGTAAATTAAAAATAAATATTAAATGATTATAATACTCGTTTGATGTTCCGATTGATATTAAATAAGTTGAATTCAAACTTATGCGATTTTAAAATAAACGGTGATTCGAAAATGAGTTTTATAAATTTTAGCTTTATTAAAAATATATTTATAATCTATTTGATTAATTTTAAAAATATTTAATTTTGAGTTAGGATCGATCTCGAATGACATATCAATTTTTATGATCGATATTAAACAAGTTTAAATTTGAAATTATGAGAAGTTGAAAATATAATTAAATACCATGAGTTAAGTTTTAATACTCTGTACAGATTACTGGGAATTAAAAATAAATAATGAACGAACCTTTTTGACTAGGTTTCAATCAGCTAATGACCAGAATAGATAAGTGAACTTAATTTAAAAATATGAAATTTTTCTAAAGACTTTTATATTTTAACTGTTTAGCAATGGACATGATATATATCTGTAAATTAAAATATTATGTCGACATATATTTGAAGGCGACTATACTGTGTATGATTGAAATTATTAGCATGTTATTACTGTTCTTAATTGATTCATTTATTCCACATTTTTTTTTTCAACTTTACGAAGTATAATTTATTATATGGTACTGTGTTTGTTTTGTTATATTATCACACTCCATTCCACTGGTTGAGATTTATATATATATACATTCACATTACATTGCATAGGATATAAAAACATACATATATATGCAGAGACATATAGATATATCCTACCATGTTCATACCAACACCCTTCCTTTTCTCCATCACCACCTTACACCACCACCGGTCATCACCTTCATCCACCACTGATAACTCGCAACTACCGTAGAACACCACCGCTATTCTGTTTGTTCAAAAACCGAACCACACGACCACCTCGTCAACCCGTTTGTTTATTTATTTTTTTGTTTCTTTTCTAATCATGACCAACCAAACACCATCATCTTGAAACCTCCAACATCATCATCGATCAATCTTTACTGTCACTGCTACTACTACGTTACTTCATTTCAGTTTCATTTTAAAATCTTTACAACCGTTTGCTTCTATCAACTTCTGTTTCTGCTCGTCGACAACCCAATGGCCACTAGTTTTTTTGTTGATGAACCCTCGCAAACTTGCCGCCACTATACCTGTTACACTTTCTCGTACCTGCTTCTGTTTATTTCTGTTTTGAAAGCCCATCACAATCACACCATCATCAACCAAAGGCCCTCTTGCTGTTTTTTCTCTCTCTCTCTCTCTCTCTCTCTCTCTCTTCTCTCTCTCCTACTAACCTTCGTGAAACCCAAACACCTCACAACCAAACCCCGTAGATTATTTTTGTTTCTTTGGTGATCACCAGCTACTAATGTACCTATTACTTCATTATTTTCTTTCTTTCGATTGGCACCCAGATGAAGTACTAACAATTATACAACGATTGTTATATTGTTAATCTATTTCTATTTCTTGTTCTAACAATGAGAAAGCGATTGGCGATTCCTTGAGACGATACACTAAATCACAATGATAATTTCACGAAGGTATTGATAATAATTCAACGAAGAAGACTATGAATAGTGTACTCGATTGTGATGACCCGAGAATTTTTGATCAAATTTAAACTTAATCTTTATATGATCTCGACACGATAAGCAAAGTCACTTTAGTTGAATCTTAAAATCTTATGAACTATTTCATAGAATCATTTGACCTTTGACTACTCCCGAGGATTCACGAACATTTGGATGTAAATAATTGTGTATATATATGTGTATATGTAATATTATGAAATAATAAAATACAAATTAATCAGTAGAATTAAATATGTAAAAGGATATATAATATAATAATGTTATTATTAAGAAGAATATATATATATATATAGATATATATATATATAGATATATATATATATATATATATATATATATATATATATATATATATATATATATATATATATACATAATTAATACTATGTAATGCTTATATATTAAATTTAATTGGAAGTAAAATATAAATGTTATACTAATATTACTTTCTTTATTATCAGAAAATTTTAACATTTATGTCTGTATTGTTATTATATATTATATATAATATATTGATATAAAAATCTAAAAACATGTAAATTATTATATCTTTATTATTACTAGCGTTATTATTAGATATTATTATTATCACTATTTTTCATATTAATAATATCAACATCTGTAGTATTAATATTATTATATAAAATGGGAATGTGAAACTTGTTGTATTTTAATTGTAAATTGTATTATTACAAGATTTTAATTATAAATTGTATTATTACAAGACATTATTAATACATTAACATTAACAATTATTATTATTATTATTATCCTTATTATTATTATTAATATTATATTAAGAGTATTATCATAATTATAATTACTAATTAATAAGATTAATTAATATATAGATAAATAAATATATGCAGGTACATAAAAATTAGATTTATATATAAATTCAGATTTATATGTCGATATACAGACACAAGCATGAATCAATCTCTTTCAACTTTTTATATATATATATATATTTTTTGTGGGTACGAACGATCCTTCATCCCTTTTTGATTTTGTATCTATCTAAAATTTGTTACATGTCAACTTCAAATTGTAAACCAGTCCAAATACAGTTGAAAGTCGATGTCTGCTGTATCTATTTGGATCTTTATTCCTTTGTTCTCTTCCTCTGAGTTAATCCATTGAAACTTCCATCTCTTTTATAACAAACCAAAATCCAAGTTGTTTCATGCTTTTTATTTGCGAACCCATAACCACCATACGATCACCTCACCATCACCACGTCACCACATCTTTCTCTAATTTTTTTCTTCTCTCGCTGCAACCTTGTAATGCTATTTCTGCTGCTATCCTATTATGTTCCTGCTACTCGAACCAACCATGGAACCACCATAAGACCACCATAATCACCACCACCCTACGCCACTTTAACACCACTTGCTACTTTTTTCTGTTTCTGTCTGATCGAGCTGCAGCTACAGCTGCATAATGTTCCTGTTCCTTATCGAAAAAGAACACTATTTGATAACGAAGCTTTAAACCGCCACATCCTTATCACTAAAACCCAATACCTTCAGCTTATCACCTTCACTTTGCCTATAACCCATCTCTGTTATTGTTACTTGTTGCCATATATATACCCAAGACCAAAAGCTTACGAACAACAATCATCACACTATCCACTAGTATTAAAATACTCGTAAACTGAAACATGTGAAGGAGGTTACTGCTGTCATTCTTTTGCTGGCCGACACTTTATAATCAAACAATACCCCACTCATCATTATGTTTTACTAGTGGGTTGCAAAGTGGATAATAATTCCATAAAGAAAGGTGATAATTATGATCATACTTAAATTTTTATCTAAGTATACAAAATATTATTATATGAATTCGAGTAATATGTCGTTAGGATTATGATTCTGTGTTCTAGTTCTTGTCAACGATAAAGTTCAATGATGTTTATGGATTCGGTATTGATGAAATGAAAAACGATATTTATGATTCGTGAAAATAAAGAATGATTAGGATATAAAATAGTTTAGGTGATGATAAATCGATAAAATTATGATATTAGTGATGAATATTATGATGCTCGATGATAATGATACATGATGTTGTGATGACAAACGAGAAGTAACAAGACAAACGAGATGATTATGACATGAGATTGACGATGATGATTGAAAACGAATGATGATTATGATGTCATAAAACGATGATGATGATGTATGATGGAAGATAATGGTGATACAGCTACGTTTGATGATGATGATACCGAGAAGATGATGAACAGAGACGATGTTAAGTGATGAAGAATGGCGACTATCTAAATCCTTTTCCACATCTGTATCTAGGTCGAGTTTTAAACTGCATAAATTGGATCAAATGATTTTTGGGCTTGATTTAGTAAATGGACTAGACTGAATATAATTTGTGTTGGGCCAAAAGGGAAATTGGGCTAAGATATAGAGAGGATACGGATTATAAAGTTGTAATTCGTAAAGATAGCAGAAAGACGAGATAGATTGGATGGTTAACGTTGTTTCTGTTGAACGAGAGGTCTTGGGTTCGAGCCCGGTCATAGACACTATTTTTTTTGGAACTCTTTCTTGAGGTAGTTTTAATTATTATCATTATTATTATTATCATTATTATTATATTATTAATATTAGTATTATTATTATTATTATTACTAGTATTACTACAAATTATTTTAGTATTATTATAACCATTTTTTTTTCAAACAAAAGATATTTATATAGAAATATACATTTACTAATATATCATAAGTAAATCTAAATTACTATTTTGATATATATATATATATATATATATATATATATATATATATATATATATATATATATAACATTAGAAACAATAAATACATTAATATTTCAACTAAGTAATATATTAAATAACTAATATATAACCTAGTATGAATGCCATCATATGTTCATTATACGTCTTAACATATACAACTGATATAGGTTCGTGAATCCGAGGCCAACCTTGCATTGTTTAGTTATTCAATGTCGTTATATGTATTTTTACTACAAAATACAATACGGTGAGTTTCATTTACCCTTTTTACTCTTTACGTTTTTGGGCTGAGAATACATGCAAATGCTTTATTAACTGTTTTACAATATTTATATGCGTGAGTTTCATTTACCTTTTTACCCTTTATATTTTTGGACTGAGAATACATGCGCAATTTTTATAAATGTTTTACGAAATAGACACAAGTAATTGAAACTACATTATATGGTTGAATGATCGAAATCGAATATGCCCCTTTTTATTAAGTCTGGTAATCTAAGAATTAGGGAACAGACACCCTAATTGACGCGAACTCTAAAGATAGATCTATCGGGCCCTAACAAGCCCCATCCAAAGTACCGGATGCTTTAGTACTTCGAAATTTATATCATGT
Organism: Rutidosis leptorrhynchoides; assembly: GCF_046630445.1. Taxonomy (NCBI): domain Eukaryota; kingdom Viridiplantae; phylum Streptophyta; class Magnoliopsida; order Asterales; family Asteraceae; genus Rutidosis; species Rutidosis leptorrhynchoides. The sequence goes on along the minus strand of NC_092338.1, from coordinate 164,549,991 downwards.
CCGATGGAGGATCCCGAAATGATGGGGATATTCTTATTTGTATATTGTGAATGTCGGTTACCAGGTGTTCAATCCATATGAATGATTTTTGTCTCTATGCATGGGACGTATGTTTATGAGAAATGGAAATATGAAATCTTGTGGTCTATTAAATTTATGAAATGATTATTTATGATAAACTAATGAACTCACCAACCTTTTGGTTGACACTTTAAAGCATGTTTATTCTCAGGTACGAAAGAAATCTTCCGCTGTGCATTTGATCATTTAAAAGATATTACTTGGAGTCATTCATGACATATTTCAAAAGACGTTGCATTCGAGTCGTTGAGTTTATCAAGATCTTTATTAAGTCAATTATAGTTGAATATATTATGAAATGGTATGCATGTCTGTCAACTTTAGATGTAATGAAAGATTGTCTTTTCAAAACGAATGCAATGTTTGTAAAATGTATCATATAGAGGTCAAGTACCTCGCGATGTAATCAACTGTTGTGAATCATTTATAATCGATATGGACTTCTTCCGGATGGATTAGGACGGGTCCTTTCAGTTGGTATCAGAGCAGAGGTCTTAGCGAACCAGGTCTGCATTAGTGTGTCTAACTGATAAGTCGTTAGGAGGCATTAGTGAGTCTGGACTTCGACCGTGTCTGCATGTCAAAATTTTGCTTATCATCTTTGTCAGAAATCATCAATTTATCATTCTTAGGAAATTACCTGCTAATCATTCTTAGTCTAGACACATCTTTCTGCAATGATTGCATGAATAGTGTATAGACAAAATTCGTATCTTAGCGTATCTGTCACTGTAGACTTTATCTGACACGTTTTGTTAATTCCCTCCGAAATCTTCGGGATCTTCTGTACTATATTAGATATTCTATATAATTAGAATATTATTCGATAATCGAAAATCATTTCATATTGAAAATCCTCTAACTAATCATAAGAGATGGATTCTACACCTAGCTTGGATTCCATTAGTTCTGGAAGCGATTTCGAGATGTATATTGAAGCAGACTCCGAAGTCAATGAACCAGAAGTGCCTCAACCATTTAGTTATTTTTCTTTCTGGAGGAGATGGGGGTGGGTCCGAGACTTAATCACTCGATGGAGAAATGAAGAAGGCGAGCCCTACCGCGAACCAAGCTTACCTCCTAACATCGGAGAAAACGATGTACTCACCGGTGAACCTATGCACAACACTGTATTCACCCTTCTTGCTAAAGTTTTCCACCTCGAAGGTCGCGTTACTGCAATCTCAGAAAATATTCAACCTCTACTTCCGAATACCAATCGAAGGGGAATATTAGAAGAAGTTAGGGAACTTCGAATTGATAATCAAGATCTATCGAATCAAATGAGTGGATGGATATAAATGATAGAGAGTAGGATAGAAACCCTGACAAGAATGGTGCATGATTTACAAGCTATACTTACTACACCAACATCATCACCAACCTCAGCACCAACAATGTAGTGACCCGAACTTTTCCATGTTTATATATATTAATTGAGATTGATGTTTACATGATTAAATGTTTCCAACATGTTAAGCAATCAAACTTGTTAAGACTTGATTAATTGAAATAGGTTTCATATAGACAATTGACCACCCAAGTTGACCGGTGATTCACGAACGTTAAAACTTGTAAAAAAACTATATGATGACATATATATAGTTATATATATAGTTAACATGATGTTATGATAAGTAAACATATCATTAATTATATTAACAATGAACTACATATGTAAAAACAAGACTACTAACTTAATGATTTTGAAACGAGACATATATGTAACGTTTATTGTTGTAACGACATTTAATGTATATATATCATATTAAGAGATATTCGTACATCATAATATCATGATAATATAATAATTTAAAATCTCTTTTGTTATTATAAACATTGGGTTAACAACATTTAACAAGATCGTTAACCTAAAGGTTTCAAAACAACACTTACATGTAACGACTAACGATGACTTAACGACTCAGTTAAAATGTATATACATGTAGTGTTTTAATATGTATTTATACACTTTTGAAAGACTTCAATACACTTATCAAAATACTTCTACTTAACAAAAATGCTTACAATTACATTCTCGTTCAGTTTCATCAACAATTCTACTCGTATGCACCCGTATTCGTACTCGTACAATACACAGCTTTTAGATGTATGTACTATTGGTATATACACTCCAATGATCAGCTCTTAGCAGCCCATGTGAGTCACCTAACACATGTGGGAACCATCATTTGGCAACTAGCATGAAATATCTCATAAGATTACAAAAATATGAGTAATCATTCATGACTTATTTACATGAAAACAAAATTACATATCCTTTATATCTAATCCATACACCAACGACCAAAAACACCTACAAACACTTTCATTCTTCAATTTTCTTCATCTAATTGAACTCTCTCAAGTTCTATCTTCAAGTTCTAAGTGTTCTTCATAAATTCCAAAAGTTCTAGTTTCATAAAATCAAGAATACTTTCAAGTTTGCTAGCTCACTTCCAATCTTGTAAGGTGATCATCCAACCTCAAGAAATCTTTGTTTCTTACAGTAGGTTATCATTCTAATACAAGGTAATAATCATATTCAAACTTTGGTTCAATTTCTATAACTATAACAATCTTATTTCAAGTGATGATCTTACTTGAACTTGTTTTCGTGTCATGATTTTGCTTCAAGAACTTTGAGCCATCCAAGGATCCATTGAAGCTAGATCCATTTTTCTCTTTTCCAGTAGGTTCATCCAAGGAACTTAAGGTAGTAATGATGTTCATAACATCATTCGATTCATACATATAAAGTTATCTTATTCGAAGGTTTAAACTTGTAATCACTAGAACATAGTTTAGTTAATTCTAAACTTGTTCGCAAACAAAAGTTAATCCTTCTAACTTGACTTTTAAAATCAACTAAACACATGTTCTATATCTATATGATATGCTAACTTAATGATTTAAAACCTGGAAACACGAAAAACACCGTAAAACCGGATTTACGCCGTCGTAGTAACACCGCGGGCTGTTTTGGGTTAGTTAATTAAAAACTATGATAAACTTTGATTTAAAAGTTTTTATTCTGAGAAAATGATTTTTATTATGATCATGAAACTATATCCAAAAATTATGGTTAAACTCAAAGTGGAAGTATGTTTTCTAAAATGGTCATCTAGACGTCGTTCTTTCGACTGAAATGACTACCTTTACAAAAACGACTTGTAACTTATTTTTCCGACTAGAAACCTATACTTTTTTTGTTTAGATTCATAAAATAGAGTTCAATATGAAACCATAGCAATTTGATTCACTCAAAACGGATTTAAAATGAAGAAGTTATGGGTAAAACAAGATTGGATAATTTTTCTCATTTTAGCTACGTGAAAATTGGTAACAAATCTATTCCAACCATAACTTAATCAACTTGTATTATATATTATGTAATCTTGAGATACCATAGACACGTATACAATGTTTCGACCTATCATGTCGACACATCTATATATATTTCGGAACAACCATAGACACTCTATATGTGAATGTTGGAGTTAGCTATACAGGGTTGAGGTTGATTCCAAAATATATATAGTTTGAGTTGTGATCAATACTGAGATACGTATACACTGGGTCGTGGATTGATTCAAGATAATATTTATCGATTTATTTCTGTACATCTAACTGTGGACAACTAGTTGTAGGTTACTAACGAGGACAGCTGACTTAATAAACTTAAAACATCAAAATATATTAAAAGTGTTGTAAATATATTTTGAACATACTTTGATATATATGTATATATTGTTATAGGTTCGTGAATCAACCAGTGGCCAAGTCTTACTTCCCGACGAAGTAAAAATCTGTGAAAGTGAGTTATAGTCCCACTTTTAAAATCTAATATTTTTGGGATGAGAATACATGCAGGTTTTATAAATGATTTACAAAATAGACACAAGTACGTGAAACTACATTCTATGGTTGAATTATCGAAATCGAATATGCCCCTTTTTATTAAGTCTGGTAATCTAAGAATTAGGGAACAGACACCCTAATTGACGCGAATCCTAAAGATAGATCTATTGGGCCTAACAAACCCCATCCAAAGTACCGGATGCTTTAGTACTTCGAAATTTATATCATATCCGAAGGGTGTCCCGGAATGATGGGGATATTCTTATATATGCATCTTGTTATTGTCGGTTACCAGGTGTTCACCATATGAATGATTTTTATCTCTATGTATGGGATGTGTATTGAAATATGAAATCTTGTGGTCTATTATTATGATTTGATATATATAGGTTAAACCTATAACTCACCAACATTTTTTTGTTGACGTTTTAAGCATGTTTATTCTCAGGTGATTATTAAGAGCTTCCGCTGTCGCATACTTAAATAAGGACGAGATTTGGAGTCCATGCTTGTATGATATTGTGTAAAAACTGCATTCAAGAAACTTATTTTGTTGTAACATATTTGTATTGTAAACCATTATGTAATGGTCGTGTGTAAACAGGATATTTTAGATTATCATTATTTGATAATCTACGTAAAGCTTTTTAAACCTTTATTGATGAAATAAAGGTTATGGTTTGTTTTAAAATGAATGCAGTCTTTGAAAAACGTCTCATATAGAGGTCAAAACCTCGCAACGAAATCAATTAATATGGAACGTTTTTAATCAATAAGAACGGGACATTTCAGTTGGTATCCGAGCGTTGGTCTTAGAGAACCAGAAAATTTGCATTAGTGTGTCTTATCGAGTTTGTTAGGATGCATTAGTGAGTCTGGACTTCGACCGTGTTTTCTTTAAAAATGATTGCTTAACATTTTTGTTGGAAACTATATATTTTTAACATATGAATATTATGTGATATATTAATCTCTTAACGTGTTTGATATTATGTGATAGATGTCTACCTCTAGAACAAGTCCCATTGACTCACCTAATAATAATGAAGAGTCAAATGTAAATTGGAATGATTTGTGGACTGATTCACAAGTTCCCGAAGAGGAACCGGAAGAAGAGTCGGAACCGGAAGAAGAATCGGAACCGGAAGAAGAATCGGAACCGGATGAAGAAATAGAACCAGTGGGGGAAATAATAAAACGGTTAAGTAAAAGAAAATCCTCAACCAACCGACCAAAGTTAATTATGGTCAATGGTGTTTCCGCCAAGGAAGCAAAATATTGGGAGGATTACCAATTCTCCGATGAATCGGATTCCGACGAGAATTCCGATGATGTTATAGAAATTACCCCAACTGAATTTAAAAAGGCAAAAGAAAATAATAAGGGAAAGGGCATAAAAATAGAGAAATCTAATTCCAACCCCGATGAACTTTATATGTATCGTCAACCCCCGAAGTCCTTAAGTTGTAACAATGACCCGGGAACCTCTAAACCACCAGGTTTTTCTAAACCAATGTGGACAACGACGGCTCGTATTAGGGGAACATCATATATCCCTAGAAACTTGGCAAAACGAACCAAAACCGAAGAAGAAGAAACAAGCGAGTCGGAATAAGATAGTTGTATTCATGTGGTGTAATATATGTAATATAGTGTGCTTATGCTTTATGATATATGTAAAAATTGCTTGTATTAATAAGTATTTTTTTTTATGAATCTAACTCTTGTCTATTTTACAGTATAAAAACGCAAAATGGATAGACAACCCAATATTTTAAGAGACCTACCCGGAGACATGATTGATGAAATCTTGTCTAGAGTCGGTCAGAATTCCTCGGCACAACTATTTAAGGCGAGATCAGTTTGTAAGACATTCGAAGAACGTTCCAAGAATGTCTTGGTTTATAAGAGACTTTCGTTTGAAAGATGGGGGATATCACATTGGGAAACCTATAAGTTACGATGTGTTTACTTTGACGCATATATTGCGGGGAACCCAAATGCTATTTTACGCAACGGGTTAAGAAATTATTTTGACTCAATGTATCCGAATATAGGACTTCATGATTTAGAAAAAGCGGCTAACATGCAACATAAAGAAGCATGCTATGCTTATGGGTTAGTAATGTTCGCTTCTCACCAAAGTGAGAAAAAGAACATCGGGCTACAGCTATTAAACAAAACGTTCCCACAAGTGACGGAGTCGGTAATTGGGGTAAGAAATGAGGTTTTTAGATTGTTACGGGACTGTTGGACATTACGTAACCCTCGTCCCTTTGACGACGTTACAACACGCTGTCTTATCAACGGCCATAACGGTTATGTTGCACAAGACCAAGGATGGGAAGTAGTCCTAGTAAAACCAGAATGCATGACTTGTTTCTGGACGTATGAATTACGTGTCTTTATTGCCTTTGCTGAACGACTTGTGTACTAGCTAGAATTGTCTTCACAACTATCTTGTATCAAAGTTATTGTGTGCTATATTTCATGCTTTATGTAAAATAAGCGGTATTGTAAGTTTGTAAAATATTGTATAAAAGTTTGAACGCGAAATATTATTATAATCAGTTTTTCATATAGAATTGTAGTAGTTGAATTGTATATTAGCTACTAAGTATGAACTTAACGGGTAGGTACTACCCGAATTTAAACTTATAAAACGCTAATATGAAGAAAAAGCTTTTATAAATGAGTTCATATTATGCTACGAAATACTATTAACTACTCTTAATATTCTGTATGATTAACTTGTTCCATTTAACTATTTTGAAGGAAATGGCACCGACTACTCGACACACCGTGAATATGAATGAAGAGGAATTCCGTACTTTTCTAGCTTCAAACATAGCCGCAGTACAGGCTGCGCTACATACCAACAATAACCTTGGATCTAGCAGTACAGGAAATCGTGTAGGATGCACCTACAAAGAATTCACTGCCTGCAAACCTTTGGAATTTGATGGAACCGAAGGACCGATCGGATTGAAACGGTGGACCGAGAAGGTTGAATCGGTGTTTGCCATAAGTAAGTGTACTGAAGAGGACAAAGTGAAGTACGCTACGCATACCTTCACAGGTTCTGCGTTAACATGGTGGAATACCTATCTAGAGCAAGTGGGACAAGATGATGCGTACGCACTACCGTGGTCAGCATTCAAGCACTTGATGAACGAGAAGTACCGTCCCAGAACCGAGGTCAATAAGCTCAAGACAGAACTTAGAGGGTTACGAACCCAAGGATTTGATATTACCACGTACGAAAGACGATTCACAGAATTGTGCCTATTGTGTCCGGGAGCGTTCGAAGATGAGGAAGAGAAGATCGACGCGTTTGTGAAAGGATTACCGGAAAGAATCCAAGAAGATATAAGTTCACACGAGCCCGCCTCCATACAACAGGCATGTAGAATGGCTCACAAACTCGTGAACCAGATTGAAGAAAGAATTAAAGAACAGACTGCTGAAGAGGCCAATGTGAAGCAAGTCAAAAGAAAGTGGGAGGAAAACGGTGATAAGAATCACCAATACAACAACAACAGCAATTACAACAATAATCGCAACAATTATCCCAACAATCGCAACATCAATCGCAACTACAACAAACGGCCCAACAACAACAACAACAACAACAACAACAACAACAACAACAACAACAACTACAACAATCATCCCAACAACAATAATAACCGCAACAACAACAACAATCAGAAGCAGCTATGCCAAAGGTGTGAAAAGAATCACTCGGGGTTCTGCACCAAATTTTGCAACAAGTGTAAAAGAAATGGTCATAGCGCGGTGAAGTGTGATGTCTACGGACCAGGGGTTAACAGAACGAAAGGAACAAATGGTGTCGGAACGAGTAATGGCGGAGCAAGTAGTGTCGGAGCAAGTTATGCCAATGTAGTTTGTTATAAATGTGGAAAACCAGGCCACATTATTAGAAATTGCCCGAACCAGGAGAACACGAATGGACAAGGCCGTGGAAGAGTTTTCAATATTAATGCGGTAGAGGCACAGGAAGACCCGGAGCTTGTTACGGGTACGTTTCTTATTGACAATAAATCTGCTTACGTTTTATTTGATTCGGGTGCGGATAGAAGCTATATGAGTAGAGATTTTTGTGCTAAATTAAGTTGTCCATTGACGCCTTTGGATAGTAAATTTTTACTCGAATTAGCAAATGGTAAATTAATTTCAGCAGATAATATATGTCGGAATCGAGAAATTAAACTGGTTAGCGAAACATTTATGATTGATTTGATACCAGTAGAGTTAGGGAGTTTTGATGTGATAATCGGTATGGACTGGTTGAAAGAAGTGAAAGCGGAGATCGTTTGTTACAAAAATGCAATTCGCATTATACGAGAAAAAGGAAAACCCTTAATGGTGTACGGAGAAAAGGGCAACACGAAGCTACATCTTATTAGTAATTTGAAGGCACAAAAACTAATAAGAAAAGGTTGCTATGCTGTTCTAACACACATCGAGAAAGTACAAACTGAAGAAAAGAGCATCAATGATGTTCACATTGCAAAAGAATTTCCCGATGTATTTCCGAAAGAATTACCGGGATTACCCCCACATCGATCCGTTGAATTTCAAATAGATCTTGTACCAGGAGCTGCACCAATAGCTCGTGCTCCTTACAGACTCGCACCCAACGAGATGAAAGAACTACAAAGCCAATTACAAGAACTTTTAGAGCGTGGTTTCATTCGACCAAGCACATCACCGTGGGGAGCTCCTGTTTTGTTTGTCAAGAAGAAAGATGGTACATTCAGGTTGTGTATCGACTACCGAGAGTTGAACAAACTTACCATCAAGAACCGCTACCCACTACCGAGAATCGACGACTTATTTGATCAACTACAAGGCTCGTCTGTTTATTCAAAGATTGACTTACGTTCCGGGTATCATCAAATGCGGGTGAAAGAAGATGATATTCCAAAGACTGCTTTCAGAACACGTTACGGTCATTACGAGTTTATGGTCATGCCGTTTGGTTTAACTAATGCACCAGCTGTGTTCATGGACCTTATGAACCGAGTGTGTGGACCATACCTTGACAAGTTTGTCATTGTTTTCATTGATGACATACTTATTTACTCAAAGAATGACCAAGAACACGGTGAACATTTGAGAAAGGTGTTAGAAGTATTGAGGAAGGAAGAATTGTACGCTAAGTTTTCAAAGTGTGCATTTTGGTTGGAAGAAGTTCAATTCCTCGGTCACATAGTGAACAAAGAAGGTATTAAGGTGGATCCGGCAAAGATAGAAACTGTTGAAAAGTGGGAAACCCCGAAAACTCCGAAACACATACGCCAGTTTTTAGGACTAGCTGGTTACTACAGAAGGTTCATCCAAGACTTTTCCAGAATAGCAAAACCCTTGACTGCATTAACGCATAAAGGGAAGAAATTTGAATGGAATGATGAACAAGAGAAAGCGTTTCAGTTATTGAAGAAAAAGCTAACTACGGCACCTATATTGTCATTGCCTGAAGGGAATGATGATTTTGTGATTTATTGTGATGCATCAAAGCAAGGTCTCGGTTGTGTATTAATGCAACGAACGAAGGTGATTGCTTATGCGTCTAGACAATTGAAGATTCACGAACAAAATTATACGACGCATGATTTGGAATTAGGCGCGGTTGTTTTTGCATTAAAGACTTGGAGGCACTACTTATATGGGGTCAAAAGTATTATATATACCGACCACAAAAGTCTTCAACACATATTTAATCAGAAACAACTGAATATGAGGCAGCGTAGGTGGATTGAATTATTGAATGATTACGATTTTGAGATTCGTTACCACCCGGGGAAGGCAAATGTGGTAGCCGATGCCTTGAGCAGGAAGGATAGAGAACCCATTCGAGTAAAATCTATGAATATAATGATTCATAATAACATTACTACTCAAATAAAGGAGGCGCAACAAGGAGTTTTAAAAGAGGGAAATTTAAAGGATGAAATACCCAAAGGATCGGAGAAGCATCTTAATATTCGGGAAGACGGAACCCGGTATAGGGCTGAAAGGATTTGGGTACCAAAATTTGGAGATATGAGAGAAATGGTACTTAGAGAAGCTCATAAAACCAGATACTCAATACATCCTGGAACGGGGAAGATGTACAAGGATCTCAAGAAACATTTTTGGTGGCCGGGTATGAAAGCCGATGTTGCTAAATACGTAGGAGAATGTTTGACGTGTTCTAAGGTCAAAGCTGAGCATCAGAAACCATCAGGTCTACTTCAACAACCCGAAATCCCGGAATGGAAATGGGAAAACATTACCATGGATTTCATCACTAAATTGCCAAGGACTGCAAGTGGTTTTGATACTATTTGGGTAATAGTTGATCGTCTCACCAAATCAGCACACTTCCTACCAATAAGAGAAGATGACAAGATGGAGAAGTTAGCACGACTGTATTTGAAGGAAGTCGTCTCCAGACATGGAATACCAATCTCTATTATCTCTGATAGGGATGGCAGATTTATTTCAAGATTCTGGCAGACATTACAGCAAGCATTAGGAACTCGTCTAGACATGAGTACTGCCTATCATCCACAAACTGATGGGCAGAGCGAAAGGACGATACAAACGCTTGAAGACATGCTACGAGCATGTGTTATTGATTTCGGAAACAGTTGGGATCGACATCTACCGTTAGCAGAATTTTCCTACAACAACAGCTACCATTCAAGCATTGAGATGGCGCCGTTTGAAGCACTTTATGGTAGAAAGTGCAGGTCTCCGATTTGTTGGAGTGAAGTGGGGGATAGACAGATTACGGGTCCGGAGATTATACAAGAAACTACCGAGAAGATCATCCAAATTCAACAACGGTTGAAAACCGCCCAAAGTCGACAAAAGAGCTACGCTGACATTAAAAGAAAAGATATAGAATTTGAAATTGGAGAGATGGTCATGCTTAAAGTTTCACCTTGGAAAGGCGTTGTTCGATTTGGTAAACGAGGGAAATTAAATCCAAGGTATATTGGACCATTCAAGATTATTGATCGTGTCGGACCAGTAGCTTACCGACTTGAGTTACCTCAACAACTCGCGGCTGTACATAACACTTTCCACGTCTCGAATTTGAAGAAATGTTTTGCTAAAGAAGATCTCACTATTCCGTTAGATGAAATCCAAATCAACGAAAAACTCCAATTCATCGAAGAACCCGTCGAAATAATGGATCGTGAGGTTAAAAGACTTAAGCAAAACAAGATACCAATTGTTAAGGTTCGATGGAATGCTCGTAGAGGACCCGAGTTCACCTGGGAGCGTGAAGATCAGATGAAAAAGAAATACCCGCATCTATTTCCAGAAGATTCGTCAACACCTTCAACAGCTTAAAATTTCGGGACGAAATTTATTTAACGGGTAGGTACTGTAGTGACCCGAACTTTTCCATGTTTATATATATTAATTGAGATTGATGTTTACATGATTAAATGTTTCCAACATGTTAAGCAATCAAACTTGTTAAGACTTGATTAATTGAAATAGGTTTCATATAGACAATTGACCACCCAAGTTGACCGGTGATTCACGAACGTTAAAACTTGTAAAAAAACTATATGATGACATATATATGGTTATATATATAGTTAACATGATGTTATGATAAGTAAACATATCATTAATTATATTAACAATGAACTACATATGTAAAAACAAGACTACTAACTTAATGATTTTGAAACGAGACATATATGTAACGTTTATCGTTGTAACGACATTTAATGTATATATATCATATTAAGAGATATTCGTACATCATAATATCATGATAATATAATAATTTAAAATCTCTTTTGTTATTATAAACATTGGGTTAACAACATTTAACAAGATCGTTAACCTAAAGGTTTCAAAACAACACTTACATGTAACGACTAACGATGACTTAACGACTCAGTTAAAATGTATATACATGTAGTGTTTTAATATGTATTTATACACTTTTGAAAGACTTCAATACACTTATCAAAATACTTCTACTTAACAAAAATGCTTACAATTACATTCTCGTTCAGTTTCATCAACAATTCTACTCGTATGCACCCGTATTCGTACTCGTACAATACACAGCTTTTAGATGTATGTACTATTGGTATATACACTCCAATGATCAGCTCTTAGCAGCCCATGTGAGTCACCTAACACATGTGGGAACCATCATTTGGCAACTAGCATGAAATATCTCATAAGATTACAAAAATATGAGTAATCATTCATGACTTATTTACATGAAAACAAAATTACATATCCTTTATATCTAATCCATACACCAACGACCAAAAACACCTACAAACACTTTCATTCTTCAATTTTCTTCATCTAATTGAACTCTCTCAAGTTCTATCTTCAAGTTCTAAGTGTTCTTCATAAATTCCAAAAGTTCTAGTTTCATAAAATCAAGAATACTTTCAAGTTTGCTAGCTCACTTCCAATCTTGTAAGGTGATCATCCAACCTCAAGAAATCTTTGTTTCTTACAGTAGGTTATCATTCTAATACAAGGTAATAATCATATTCAAACTTTGGTTCAATTTCTATAACTATAACAATCTTATTTCAAGTGATGATCTTACTTGAACTTGTTTTCGTGTCATGATTTTGCTTCAAGAACTTTGAGCCATCCAAGGATCCATTGAAGCTAGATCCATTTTTCTCTTTTCCAGTAGGTTCATCCAAGGAACTTAAGGTAGTAATGATGTTCATAACATCATTCGATTCATACATATAAAGTTATCTTATTCGAAGGTTTAAACTTGTAATCACTAGAACATAGTTTAGTTAATTCTAAACTTGTTCGCAAACAAAAGTTAATCCTTCTAACTTGACTTTTAAAATCAACTAAACACATGTTCTATATCTATATGATATGCTAACTTAATGATTTAAAACCTGGAAACACGAAAAACACCGTAAAACCGGATTTACGCCGTCGTAGTAACACCGCGGGCTGTTTTGGGTTAGTTAATTAAAAACTATGATAAACTTTGATTTAAAAGTTTTTATTCTGAGAAAATGATTTTTATTATGATCATGAAACTATATCCAAAAATTATGGTTAAACTCAAAGTGGAAGTATGTTTTCTAAAATGGTCATCTAGACGTCGTTCTTTCGACTGAAATGACTACCTTTACAAAAACGACTTGTAACTTATTTTTTCGACTAGAAACCTATACTTTTTTTGTTTAGATTCATAAAATAGAGTTCAATATGAAACCATAGCAATTTGATTCACTCAAAACGGATTTAAAATGAAGAAGTTATGGGTAAAACAAGATTGGATAATTTTTCTCATTTTAGCTACGTGAAAATTGGTAACAAATCTATTCCAACCATAACTTAATCAACTTGTATTATATATTATGTAATCTTGAGATACCATAGACACGTATACAATGTTTCGACCTATCATGTCGACACATCTATATATATTTCGGAACAACCATAGACACTCTATATGTGAATGTTGGAGTTAGCTATACAGGGTTGAGGTTGATTCCAAAATATATATAGTTTGAGTTGTGATCAATACTGAGATACGTATACACTGGGTCGTGGATTGATTCAAGATAATATTTATCGATTTATTTCTGTACATCTAACTGTGGACAACTAGTTGTAGGTTACTAACGAGGACAGCTGACTTAATAAACTTAAAACATCAAAATATATTAAAAGTGTTGTAAATATATTTTGAACATACTTTGATATATATGTATATATTGTTATAGGTTCGTGAATCAACCAGTGGCCAAGTCTTACTTCCCGACGAAGTAAAAATCTGTGAAAGTGAGTTATAGTCCCACTTTTAAAATCTAATATTTTTGGGATGAGAATACATGCAGGTTTTATAAATGATTTACAAAATAGACACAAGTACGTGAAACTACATTCTATGGTTGAATTATCGAAATCGAATATGCCCCTTTTTATTAAGTCTGGTAATCTAAGAATTAGGGAACAGACACCCTAATTGACGCGAATCCTAAAGATAGATCTATTGGGCCTAACAAACCCCATCCAAAGTACCGGATGCTTTAGTACTTCGAAATTTATATCATATCCGAAGGGTGTCCCGGAATGATGGGGATATTCTTATATATGCATCTTGTTATTGTCGGTTACCAGGTGTTCACCATATGAATGATTTTTATCTCTATGTATGGGATGTGTATTGAAATATGAAATCTTGTGGTCTATTATTATGATTTGATATATATAGGTTAAACCTATAACTCACCAACATTTTTTTGTTGACGTTTTAAGCATGTTTATTCTCAGGTGATTATTAAGAGCTTCCGCTGTCGCATACTTAAATAAGGACGAGATTTGGAGTCCATGCTTGTATGATATTGTGTAAAAACTGCATTCAAGAAACTTATTTTGTTGTAACATATTTGTATTGTAAACCATTATGTAATGGTCGTGTGTAAACAGGATATTTTAGATTATCATTATTTGATAATCTACGTAAAGCTTTTTAAACCTTTATTGATGAAATAAAGGTTATGGTTTGTTTTAAAATGAATGCAGTCTTTGAAAAACGTCTCATATAGAGGTCAAAACCTCGCAACGAAATCAATTAATATGGAACGTTTTTAATCAATAAGAACGGGACATTTCAAACAACACTTGTAGCACCTACATCAACAGTACCACCATCAGCAGCACCAGCAGCATAAGCAGTACCAACAACAACAACATCATCACACGTCTCAACCTCGCAATCTATACCTCAAGCATAATCATCTTCTATGAATCGTTCTACATAAACTATCTTCGTCCTTCATGACGATTATGTAATCTCTAATGTTTTAGAGATTATGTACTCCAGTTCTAGCCGTAAATCTGATGAGTTTAATATCACATTGACTTATTAAATCCATAATTACGTCTGAAGAAAATACATATGTATATATGTTTTCATAAAGATTGTAATTAAAAGTTTCATTGTACAAACTGTTAATGGTGAAAATATTTTAACGGGTAGGTAATACCCGAGGAATATTTATATTTCACATTAATAAGTTACATTGTATGTTCTTCGAATCTGATTCAACATTCTTTTACTATCCTATTTACAATCACCGATATACGTATCCGTTCACCGCAGAATAACCCTTTTCATTTAATTTCATATCTGGATTTTGACCTATCAGAATCCAACAAGTGGCATAATGAAGAAAAACATTGGACAAAATAAAATTTGTTAGAAACAAACAAATTAACCATGAGAAATTTTGGTAAGAATCCATGCTAACAAAATCCTAGCTAACTGTTCCTAGCTAACAGTTAATTCTCTATTACATTATCGCAATTTAGTTATCGCAGTTTATTTATCGTAATTTAATTATCGTAATTTAATTTATCGTCATTTATTTTTGTTATTTATTTTTACGCACTTTAAATATCGGGACACGTATACAAGGTTTTGACATATCATATCGACGCATCTATATATATTATTTGGGATCACCATAGACACTCTATATGCAGTAATGATCGAGTTCTCTATACAGGGTTGAGATTGATTCTATAATAATATATATACTTTGAGTTGTGATCGAGTCTGAGACATGTACACGGGTCACGATACGTATTAATTAATTCGAATATTATATATGAAAATGAATTATTGGACTGTCAACTGTGGACTATCGACTGTAGACTAATAACATTGGACAATTAAAATGAATTAAAATATTGACTATAACATATGAAACTAAACAATTCTTCAAGTTTGCCACTTGATTTCATCTCCAACCTCATTTGTATCTTGACGATTACAATCTGCATTCAAACCTTTCATGATTCTTGAAAACACCTCATTCGAGAGGATGAACCAACTGTACTTCATCTACGGAAGAAAATATCGATGCATATAGTTATGCAC
Organism: Rutidosis leptorrhynchoides; assembly: GCF_046630445.1. Lineage (NCBI taxonomy): Eukaryota > Viridiplantae > Streptophyta > Magnoliopsida > Asterales > Asteraceae > Rutidosis > Rutidosis leptorrhynchoides. The sequence continues at coordinate 164,534,120 of NC_092338.1, read as the reverse complement.
TTGAAAACATTCGGAACTTGAGTAAACGTTTAACACATATCTGTGCTAACTTCTTTGGCGTTGTTATTACCGAAAATAACTTTGCAACTCTTTTTCACAATAGACAGTTTTGTCACAGCTCCAGCAAGTCAACTTCGACTTTTCATTCGAAACAACCTTATTATAACCATGATATATATGCATACTCTTTTATTGTTACCGGGGAACCTTTTATATTCTACCATATTACCCTCAGCGTTTAATCATCTAAAAACACAATTCACTTGAAACCACCTCGGATTGATAATCGATGACTTAGATACGGTAGCATTAAATGCAGAGGAAACAGAAAAATTATAGATGGTCTAAACGGCAAAAAGTTTGATGATAAAGAAGGGAGTGTTAGGAACGCTCGATAGAAAATTTGGTACTGAAAAACAGATTGAGCAAACCACGAAGGAGTCTCTGAACAAATCACAAGGACTAAACTTGTACATTAAGAATCCTGATGATTCTGTTTCTGATGAAATCATTAGCGAATACCTTGCTTCTGACTCCAAACTCTTGTGGAAAAATTTTCTTCACCATCCTTCGATATTAGAAATTCCAAGATATCATAGTATTTTTTTCATTATAAATATCCTACATATTTCTGAAGATATTTTTATAACTATTCTTATCTGAAATCATTAATCTCTTCGTGCTATCAGTATTACATCATATAGAAACTGTTAGTTTCTATATTCTGTAAACTTTCGAGCTTAAAATATGAATGTTATTGAAGTAATGTTGAGAACTGATGCATGAGTTAGTATAATATAATGACACTTGATCAACGTGATTATATTACAGTAAGTCATGCTGAGTTCTAATGGGACATGATGGTTCACAGTAGATCATACCACCATCTTGTGTCATGTTACATAACTCTTTCATTCTAATTAACTTCTGAACATATCAAGAAAGTATATTCTTGATAGCTCTATTCCCAATGATTCTGGTAATTTGATGAATCAAATCGTGCTATTACGTTCTTTCTTGATTATAACATTAAATTCATTCGAAACTCCATACTTACAAATTCTAGACCATTACTCGTTTTACTAGAGATCGAGAGGAGATTAAAAAGACGAAGAGCTCCGAAACATAAAGGAAGATATAAAACTCGACAACAACACTGAAATTACAATAATTAAAAATTAAAACATCACGACAATTGAAAATTAAAAGATTACAATCAAACTACTCATCGTCGTCAATTGTCATCTGCAAAGTAACGTTCACCAGTCATTTCACCATCCGTGAGGTACTCTGGAGACATCAGTGTTTCTCTTGTTGCCTCAACTGCTACTTCAGCTGATTCATCAAGGTAATGATAACCCAACGTCTCTTCATCTTCAAGAACCGCATACAAAGAAATGCGTTTACCGCGATCTTCAATGGTATCTTTTATAAAGTACCATTGATCATCGGTACACAGAAAACTTGCCCTACAATCCGCATCATAATCGTCTTTATAAAAGAACACAGACGTGAATTCACACGGAACTTTTTCCTTCAGAAAGGATAGCAAGTCTTGTAAACCAACATCACGAATGTCAATATCTTCAAATGAAATACTGTCGCCCCACTCATATTCCTTCATTTGATTACGGAAATCACCTCCGTAATGAACATCGAATGAAACAATCATTGGGGGAAGTAGTAACATTTTGCAGTTTGGGAGTGTTTGATTTTCATTTTGAGAAAGGTAGAAATATAAAAGAAATATATGTTTGAGTGTATAAAATGAAGTATATGGTTGGTGTTTATATAGTGTAAAAGTGACCGTTGGGATAGCCGTTGGAATTTTTTTTTATTTTACTAACGGCTAAAAATTTGGGCAAGTTTTTGGGCGAAGGTGGACGATGCCCGTTGGGACCTCTCTCATGATAGTTTCATTCGTGCTCTTCGAATAATCGAATTATTTTATCTGTATTATTCTGTATTGATGAAAACTCTATTTATCAGCTCATATTCGTCAGGAAAACACATTTATTGTTAGCTATGACGACCTCACTCAAATTTCGGGACAAAATTTCTTTAACGGGTAGGTACTGTGATGACCCGGGAATTTTTGATCAAATTTAAACTTAATCTTTATATGATCTCGACACGATAAGCAAAGTCACTTTAGTTGAATCTTAAAATGTTATGAACTATTTCATAGAATCATTTGACCTTTGACTACTCCCGAGGATTCACGGACATTTGGATGTAAATAATTGTGTACATATATGTGTATATGTAATATTATGAAATAATAAAATACAAATTAATCAGTAGAATTAAATATGTAAAAGGATATATAATATAATAATGTTATTATTAAGAAGAATCTATATATATATATATATATATATATATATATATATACACACACATAATTAATACTATGTAATGCTTATATATTAAATTTAATTAGAAGTAAAATATAAATGTTATACTAATATTACTTTCTTTATTATCAGAAAATTTTAACATTTATGTCTGTATTGTTATTATATATTATATATAATATATTAATATAAAAATCTAAAAACATGTAAATTGTTATATCTTTATTATTACTAGCTTTATTATTAGATATTATTATTATCACTATTTTTCTTATTAATAATATCAACATCTGTAGTATTAATATTATTATATAAAATGGGAATGTGAAACTTGTTGTATTTTAATTGTAAATTGTATTATTACAAGACATTATTAATACATTAACATTAACAATTATTATTATTATTATCCTTATTATTATTATTATTATTATTAATATTATATTAAGAGTATTATCATAATTATAATTACTAATTAATAAGATTAATTAATATATAGATAAATAAATATATGCAGGTACATAAAAATTAGATTTATATATAAATTCAGATTTATATGTCGATATACAGACACAATCATGAATCAATCTCTTTCAACTTTATATATATATATTTTTTGTGGGTACGAACGATCCTTCATCCCTTTTTGATTTTGTATCTATCTAAAATTTGTTACATGTCAACTTCAAATTGTAAACCAGTCCAAATACAGTTGAAAGTCGATGTCTGCTGTATCTATTTGGATCTTTATTCCTTTGTTCTCTTCCTCTGAGTTAATCCATTGAAACTTCCATCTCTTTTATAACAAACCAAAATCCAAGTTGTTTCATGCTTTTTATTTGCGAACCCATAACCACCATACGATCACCTCACCATCACCACGTCACCACATCTTTCTCTAATTTTTTTCTTCTCTCGCTGCAACCTTGTAATGCTATTTCTGCTGCTATCCTGTTATGTTCCTGCTACTCGAACCAACCATGGAACCACCTTAAGACCACCATAATCACCACCACCCTACGCCACTTTAACACCACTTGCTACTTCTTTCTGTTTCTGTCTGATCGAGCTGCAGCTACAGCTGCATAATGTTCCTGTTCCTTATCGAAAAAGAACACTATTTGATCACCAAGCTTTAAACCGCCACATCCTTATCACTAAAACCCAATACCTTCAGCTTATCACCTTTACTTTGCCTATAACCCATCTCTGTTATTGTTACTTGTTGCCATATATATACCCAAGACCAAAAGCTTACGAACAACAATCATCACACTATCCACTAGTATTAAAATACTCGTAAATTGAAACATGTGAAGGAGGTTACTGCTGTCATTCTTTTGCTGGCCGACACTTTATAATCAAACAATACCCCACTCATCATTATGTTTTACTAGTGGGTTGCAAAGTGGATAATAATTCCATAAAGAAAGATGATAACTATGATCATACTTAAATTTTTATCTAAGTATACAAAATATTATTATATGAATTCGAGTAATTTGTCGTTAGGATTGTGATTCTGTGTTCTAGTTCTTGTCAACGATAAAGTTCAATGATGTTTATGGATTCGGTATTGATGAAATGAAAAACGATATTTATGATTCGTGAAAATAAAGAATGATTAGGATATAAAATAGTTTAGGTGATGATAAATCGATAAAATTATGATATTAGTGATGAATATTATGATGCTCGATGATAATGATACATGATGTTGTGATGACAAACGAGAAGTAACAAGACGAACAAGATGATTATGACATAAGATTGACGATGATGATTGAAAACGAATGATGATTATGATGTCATAAAACGATGATGATGATGTATGATGGAAGATAATGGTGATACAGCTTCGTTTGATGATGATGATACCGAGAAGATGATGAACAGAGACGATGTTAAGTGATGAAGAATGGCAACTATCTAAATCCTTTTCCACATCTGTATCTAGGTCGAGTTTTAAACTGCATAAATTGGATCAAATGATTTTTGGGCTTGATTTAGTAAATGGACTAGACTGAATATAATTTGTGTTGGGCCAAAAGGGAAATTGGGCTAAGATATAGAGAGGATACGGATTATAAAGTTGTAATTCGTAAAGATAGCAGAAAGACGAGATAGATTGGATGGTTAACGTTGTTTCTGTTAAACGAGAGGTCTTGGGTTCGAGCCCGGTCATAGACACTATTTTTTTTGGAACTCTTTCTTGAGGTAGTTTTAATTATCATTATTATTATTATTATTATTATTATTATTATTATTATTATTATTATTATTATTATTATTATTATTATTATTATATTATTATTAATATTAGTATTATTATTATTATTATTATTACTAGTATTACTACAAATTATTTTAGTATTATTATAACCATTTTTTTTTCAAACAAAAGATATTTATATAGAAATATACATTTACTAATATATCATAAGTAAATCTAAATTACTATTTTGATATATATATATATATATATATATATATATATATATATATATATATATATATATATATATATATAACATTAGAAACAATAAATACATTAATATTTTAACTAAGTAATATATTAAATAACTAATATATAACCTAGTATGAATGCCATCATATGTTCATTATACGTCTTAACATATACTACTGATATAGGTTCGTGAATCCGAGGCCAACCTTGCATTGTTTAGTTGTTCAATGTCGTTATATGTATTTTTACTACAAAATACAATACGGTGAGTTTCATTTACCCTTTTTACTCTTTACGTTTTTGGGCTGAGAATACATGCAAATGCTTTATTAACTGTTTTACAATATTTATATGCGTGAGTTTCATTTACCTTTTTACCCTTTATATTTTTGGGCTGAGAATTCATGCGCAATTTTTATAAATGTTTTACGAAATAGACACAAGTAATTGAAACTACATTATATGGTTGAATGATCGAAATCGAATATGCCCATTTTTATTAAGTCTGGTAATCTAAGAATTAGGGAACAGACACCCTAATTGACGCGAACTCTAAAGATAGATCTATCGGACCCCAACAAGCCCCATCCAAAGTACCGGATGCTCTAGTACTTTGAAATTTATATCATGTCCGATGGAGGATCCCGGAATGATGGGGATATTCTTATTTGTATATTGTGAATGTCGGTTACCAGGTGTTCAATCTATATGAATGATTTTTGTCTCTATGCATGGGACGTATGTTTATGAGAAATGGAAATATGAAATCTTGTGGTCTATTAAATTTATGAAATGATTATTTATGATAAACTAATGAACTCACCAACCTTTTGGTTGACACTTTAAAGCATGTTTATTCTCAGGTACGAAAGAAATCTTCCGCTGTGCATTTGATCATTTAAAAGATATTACTTGGAGTCATTCATGACATATTTCAAAAGATGTTGCATTCGAGTCGTTGAGTTTATCAAGATCTTTATTAAGTCAATTATAGTTGAATATATTATGAAATGGTATGCATGTCTGTCAACTTTAGATGTAATGAAAGATTGTCTTTTCAAAACGAATGCAATGTTTGTAAAATGTATCATATAGAGGTCAAGTACCTCGCGATGTAATCAATTGTTGTGATTCGTTTATAATCGATATGGACTTCGTCCGGATGGATTAGGACGGGTCCTTTCATCGATGAACTCCTATTCCTGTTTCTACTGATAAGCCATCAAAGCTCCTGATATCGCTATATATTTTTTTTTCTTTTGCTGATTGATCGAACCACATACAATTGATGATACATATGGCATACGATGCACACGATGATGATATGATAATGGTGTGAAGATGATCTATAAAGTTACAGTTGCAAATTGATTGATCATTCGTTCCTGTTTCAAGCAATAAACTGAAACCTTTTTGTCGGCTCCTGCTTTGTGATAAAACCTGGACACCGAAACTTGGTTTCTTTTATTTTTCTCGGATCAATCAAGCTATTACTGGATTGGGCGGTTTTATTGGGCCTTGATCCAACATCCGTTTTAATTTTGGGCTATTTGTTATTTCAAAAACTGACCCAACAACAAACTAAATACGGGTTATAAAGAAGTAGAGTAGGAATTAAAATAAAAAGGATAGAGCAGGGGGATGGTTGGACGTGATGTCGAGTTAACTAGAGGTCTTGGGTTCGAGCCACGTCGTGGGCAATTCTTTTTAGAAAAGCTTTCAAAAGGGTATACACTTTTATATTTTCATTTTTATTATTATTATTATTATTATTATTATTATTATTATTATTATTATTATTATAATTATTATTATTGTTATTATTATGGCATAATATAAAAACTAGATATGTTATTGAAAATTGAATTAGATAAGCCAAATATTAAAAGTATAGCTATAAAAAGATGATTAAGTTTATGATTACGATGAAAAATTAATATAGTATTATGATTATGAAAATTAAGATTAATCTATGTAATCATTAGAAATTTTAGAATTTTAAAGTAATGAAAATGATGATATTATGACTTTAGATATAAATTTTAAATTGATAATCATATGTAATATTAATATTATTATTAAAATTATCATTTTTATTATTATTAAAATCCTTAATATTATTATTTCCATTATTATTATTATTGGTATTATCATTTTATGAATATTAATATTATTTCTACGAAAATTACTATCATTATTAATTTTAAGAATATTATAATAATAATAATAATTATTATTATCATCATTATTATTAACATTAAAATTATTATTTTTAACATTATTTATCTAAAGTATACATAAAATAAATATAGTTAAATTATTAATGAAACATATAATTTACTAAAGTAACAATTAATAATAATATAAATAAATTGTTCGATTACGATTATGTGTTGTAATATATATACATGATATAGGTTCGTGAATCCGAGGCCAATATTGCATTGTTCAGTTCCGTCGTATGCATATTTTTACTACAAAATATCGTATTGTGAGTTTCATTTGCTCCCTTTTTAAATGCTTTTGCAATATATATTTTTGGGACTGAGAATACATGTGCTGCTTTTATAAATGTTTTACGAAATAGACACAAGTAATCGAAACTACATTCTATGGTTGGATTATCGAATCGAATATCACCCTTTTTAGTCTGGTAATCTAAGAATTAGGGAACAGACACCCTAATTGACGCGAATCCTAAAGATAGATCTATTGGGCCTAACATGTAGTGACCCGAACTTTTCCATGTTTATATATATTAAATGAAATTGTTATTTACATGATTAAGTATTTCCAACATGTTAAGCAATCAAACTTGTTAAGACTTGATTAATTGAAATAGGTTTCATATAGACAATTGACCACCCAAGTTGACCGGTGATTCACGAACGTTAAAACTTGTAAAAACTATATGATGACATATATATGATTATATATATAGTTAACATGATATTATGATAAGTAAGTATCTCATTAGGTATTTTAACAATGAGTTATATACATAAAATTGAGTTTATTGAATTAAGAAACTCGAAACGATATATATAACGATTATCGTTATAACAACGTCTTACTAAATACATATGAATCATATTAAGATATTGATACACTATGTTTAATCATGATAAATGATAATTAAACATGTCATTAAGTGTATTAACAATGAACTACATATGTAAAAACAAGATTACTAACTTAATGATTTCGAAACGAGACATATATGTAACGATTATCGTTGTAACAATATTTAACTGTATATATATCATACTATGATATATTAATATATCATAATATCATGATAATGTAATAATTTAACATTTCTTTAGATATAATAAACAACGGGTTAACAACATTTAACAAGATCGTTAACCTAAAGGTTTCAAAACAACATTTACATGTAACGACTAACGATGACTTAATGACTCAGTTAAAATGTATATACATGTAGTGTTTTAATTTGTATTCATACACTTTTGAAAGACTTCAAGACACTTATCAAAATACTTCTACTTAACAAAAATTCTTATAATTACATCCTCTTTCAGTTTCATCAACAATTCTACTCGTATGCACCCGTATTCCTACTCATACAATACACAGCTTTTAGATGTATGTACTATTGGTATATACACTCCAATGATTAGATCTTAGCAGCCCATGTGAGTCACCTTACACATGTAAGAATCATCATTTGGAAACTAGCATGAAATATCTCATAAAATTACAAAAATATTAGTAATCATTCATGACTTATTTACATGTAAACAAAATTACACATCCTTTATATCTAATCCATATACCAACGACCAAAAACACCTACAAACACTTTCATTATTCAATTTTCTTTATCTAATTGATCTCTCTCAAGTTCTATCTTCAAGTTCTAAGTGTTCTTCATAAATTCTATAAGTTCTATTTTCATAAAATCAAGAATACTTCCAAGTTTGCTAGCTAACTTCCAATCTTGTAAAGTGATCATCCAACCTCAAGAAATATTTCTTATTTACAGTAAGATATATTTCTAATACAAGGTAATACTCATATTCAAACTTTGATTCAATTTCTATAACTATAACAATCTTATTTCGAGTGGAAATCTTACTTGAACTTGTTTTCGTGTCATGATTCTGCTTCAAGAACTTTCAAGCCATCCAAGGATCCTTTGAAGCTAGATCTATTTTTCTCATTTCCAATAGGTTTATCCACAAAACTTGAGGTAGTAATGATATTCATAACATCATTCGATTCATATATATAAAACTACCTTATTCGAAGGTTTAAACTTGAAATCACTAGAACATAGTTTAGTTAATTCTAAACTTGTTCGTAAACAAAAGTTAATACTTCTAACTTGACTTTTAAAATCAACTAAACACATGTTCTATATCTATATGATATGCTAACTTAATGATTTAAAACCTGGAAACACGAAAAACACCGTAAAACCGGTCATACGCCGTCGTAGTAATACCGCGGGCTGTTTTGGGTTTGATAATTAAAAACTATGATAAACTTTGATTTAAAATTTGTTCTTCTGGGAAAATGATTTTTCTTATGAACATGAAACTATATCCAAAAATCATGGTTAAACTCAAAGTGGAAGTATGTTTTTCAAAATGGTCATCAAGACGTCGTTCTTTCGACTGAAATGACTACCTCTTACAAAAATGACTTGTAACTTATATTTCTGACTATAAACCAATACTTTTTCTTCTTAGATTAATAAAATAGAGTTCAATATGAAACCATAGCAATTTGATTCACTCAAAACGGATTTAAAACGAAGAAGTTATGGGTAAAACAAGATTGGATATTTTTTTTGATTGTTGTAGCTACGGGAAATATTGTAACAATTCTATACAAATCATATCCTAGCTAACTTATATTGTATTATACATGTATTCTAATATATTATGTAATCTTGGGATACCATAGACACGAATACAATGTTTTGACATATCATATCGACCCATGTATATATATTATTTGGAACAACCACAGACACTCTATATGCAGTAATGTTTGAGTTAGCTATACATGGTTGAGGTTGATTCCAAAAATATATATACTTTGAGTTATTATCTAGCCTGAGACGTGTATACACTGGGTCGTGAATTGATTCAAGATAATATATATCAATTTATTTCTGTACATCTAACTATGGATAACTAGTTGTATTTTACTAACGAGGACAGCTGACTTAATAAACTTAAAACATCAAAATGTATTAAAAATGTTGTAAATATATTTTGAACATACTTTGATATATATATATATATATATATATATATATATATATATATATATATATATATATATATATATATATATATATATATATATATATATATATATGTATATATTTGTTATAGGTTCGTGAATCGACCAGTGGCCAAGTCTTACTCCCGACGAAGTAAAATTCTGTGAAAGTGAGTTATAGTCCCACTTTTAAAATCTAATATTTTGGGATGAGAATACATGCAGTTTTATAAATGTTTTACGAAATAGACACATGTAAATGAAACTACATTATATAGGTGAATTATCGAAGCCGAATATGCCCCTTGAACAGGTAGGACAAAATGCTGCTTACGCACTACCGTGGTCGGTATTCAAGCAATTGATGAACGAACAGTACCGTCCTAGAAACGAAGTCAATAAGCTCAAGGTAGAGCTTAGAGAGTTACGAACACAAGGGTTCGACATTACCACGTATGAACGACGATTCACAGAGTTGTGCCTATTGTGTCCGGGAGTGTTCGAAGATGAAGAATTGAAGATCGATGCATTTATAAAAGGGTTACCAGTAAGGATTCAAGAAGATGTGAGTTCACACGAGCCCGCTTCCATACAAAAGGCAAGTCGAATGGCTCATAAACTCATAAATCATATTGAGGGAAGAATTAAAGAGCACGCAGTGGAAGAAGCCAACACGAAACAACTCAAGAGGAAGTGGGAGGAAAACGGTGACAAGAGTCACCAGTACAACAACAATAACAATTACAACCACAATCGCAACAACTATCCCAATAACCACAACAACAATTGCAACAATAACCGCAATCCTAACAATAACTACAACAAACATCCCAACAACAACAACAACTACAACAACCATTTCAACAACAATAACAATCCCAACAACAACCTCAATAACAACAACGGCAACAAAAAACCAAAAAACAGCCATGTCATAGGTGTGAAGAAAATCATCAGGGGTTTTGCACGACATTTTACAGCAGGTGTAAAAGAAATGGTCATAGCGCGATAAAGTGTGAGGTCTACGGACCAAAGTTTAATGGAACTAAAGGAACAAATAGTGTCGGAACAAGTAATGCCGGAACGAATAGTGTCAGAGCAAGTAATACCAACGCTGTTTGTTATAAATGTGGAAAACCAGGCCACATTATTAGAAATTGCCCAAATCAGGGGAATACTAATGGGCAGGGCCGTGGAAGAGTTTTCAATATTAATGCGGCAGAAGCACAGGAAGACCCGGAGCTTGTTACGGGTACATTTCTTATTGACGATAAATCTGCTTATGTTTTATTTGATTTGGGTGCGGATAGAAGCTATATGAGTAGAGAATTTTGTGCTAAATTAAGTTGCCCATTGACGCCTTTGGATAATAAATTTTTACTCGAATTAGCAAATGGTAAATTAATTTCAGCAGATAATATATGTCGGGATAGAGAAATTAAACTGGGTGATGAAACGTTTAAGATTGATTTAATACCAGTCGAGTTAGGGAGTTTTGATGTAATAATTGGCATGGACTGGTTGAAGAAGGTAAGAGCAGAGGTCGTTTGTTACAAAAATGCGATTCGCATTATGCGCGAAAAAGGAAAACCTTTAATGGTGTACGGAGAAAAGAACAACGCGAAGTTAAATCTTATTAGTAGTTTGAAGGCGCAAAAACTAATAAGAAAAGGTTGTTACGTCATTCTAGAACACATCGAGGAAGTTAAACCTGAAGAAAAGAACATCAGTGATGTTCCCGTCGCAAAAGAATTTTCCGATGTATTTCTGAAAGAATTACCGGGATTACCCCCACATCGATCCGTTGAATTTCAAATAGACCTTATACCAGGAGCTGCACCAATAGCTCGTGCTCCATACAGACTCGCACCCAGCGAAATGAAAGAATTACAAAGTCAGTTACAGGAACTTTTAGAGCGTGGTTTCATTCGACCAAGTACATCACCATGGGGAGCTCCTGTTCTGTTTGTCAAGAAGAAAGATGGTACATTCAGGTTGTGTATCGACTACCGAGAGTTGAACAAACTTACCATCAAGAACCGTTACCCGTTACTGAGAATCGACGACTTATTTGATCAACTACAAGGCTCGTCGGTTTATTCGAAGATCGATTTACGTTCTGGATATCACCAAATGCGGGTGAAAGAGGATGACATTCCGAAGACTGCTTTTAGGACGCGTTACGGTCATTACGAGTTTATGGTTATGCCGTTTGGATTGACTAACGCACCAGCTGTGTTCATGGACCTCATGAACCGAGTGTGTGGGCCAGATCTTGACAAGTTTGTCATTGTTTTCATCAATGACATACTTATTTACTCGAAGAATGATCAAGAGCACGAAGAACATTTGAGAAAAGTGCTAGAGTTGCTGAGAAAAGAAAAACTGTACGCTAAGTTTTCAAAGTGTGCATTTTGGTTGGAAGAAGTTCAATTCCTCGGTCATATAGTGAACAAAGAAGGTATTCAGGTGGATCCAGCAAAGATTGAAACCGTTGAAAAGTGGGAAACCCGTAAAACTCCGAAACACATACGCCAATTTTTAGGGTAAGCTGGTTATTACAGGAGATTCATCCAAGATTTTTTCAAAATAGCAAAACCCTTGACTGCATTAACGCATAAAGAGAGGAAATTTGAATGGAAGGATGAACAAGAAAAAGCGTTACAATTGTTGAAGAAAAAGTTAACTACGGCACCTATATTGTCATTACCTGAAGGGAATGATGATTTTGTGATATATTGTGACGCCTCAAAGCAAGGTCTCGGTTGTGTATTAATGCAACGAACGAAAGTAATTGCTTATGCGTCTAGACAATTGAAGATTCACGAGCAGAATTATACGACGCATGATTTGGAATTAGGCGTTGTTGTTTTTGCATTAAAGACTTGGAGGCACTACTTATATGGGGTCAAAAGTATTATATATACCGACCACAAAAGTCTTCAACACATATTTAATTAGAAACAACTGAACATGAGGCAGCGCAGATGGATTGAATTGTTGAATAATTACGACTTTGAGATTCGTTATCACCCGGGGAAGGCAAATGTGGTAGCCGATGCCTTGAGCAGAAAGGACAGAGAACCCATTCGAGTAAAAGCTATGAATATAATGATTCACACTAACGTTACTACTCAAATAAAGGAGGCGCAACAAGGAGTTTTAAAAGAGGGAAATTTAAAGGATGAAATACCCAAAGGATCGGAGAAGCATCTTAATATTCGGGAAGATGGAACCCGGTATAGGGCTGAAAGGATTTGGGTACAAAAATTTGGAGATATGGGAGAAATGGTACTTAGAGAAGCTCATAAAACCAGATACTCAATACATCATGGAACGGGGAAGATGTACAAGGATCTCAAGAAACATTTTTGGTGGCCGGGTATGAAAGCCGATGTTGCTAAATATGTAGAAGAATGTTTGACGTGTTCTAAGGTCAAAGTTGAGCATCAGAAACCATCAGGTCAACTTCAACAACCCGAAATCCCGGAATGGAAATGGGAAAACATTACCATGAATTTCATCACTAAATTGCCAAGGACTGCAAGTGGTTTTGATACTATTTGGGTAATAGTTGACCGTCTCACCAAATCAGCACACTTCCTGCCAATAAGAGAAGATGACAAGATGGAGAAGTTAGCATGACTGTATTTGAAGGAAGTCGTCTCCAGACATGGAATACCAATCTCTATTATCTCTGATAGGGATGGAAGATTTATTTCAAGATTCTGGCAGACATTACAGCAAGCATTAGGAACTCGTCTAGACATGAGTACTGCCTATCATCCACAAACTGATGGGCAGAGCAAAAGGACGATACAAATGCTTGAAGACATGCTATGAGCATGTGTTATTGATTTCAGAAACAGTTGGGATCGACATCTACCGTTAGCAGAATTTTCCTACAACAACGGCTACCATTCAAGCATTGAGATGGCGCCGTTTGAAGCACTTTATGGTAGAAAGTGCAGGTCTCTGATTTGTTGGAGTGAAGTCAGGGATAGACAGATTACGGGTCCGGAGATAATATAAGAAACTACCGAGAAGATCATCCAAATTCAACAACTGTTGAAAATTGCCCAAAGTCGACAAAAGAGCTACACCGACATTAAAAGAAAAGATATAGAATTTGAAATTGGAGAGATGGTCATGCTTAAGGTAGCACCTTGGAAAGGCGTTGTTCGATTTGGTAAACGAGGGAAATTAAATCCAAGGTATATAGGACCATTCAAGAATATTGATCGTGTCGGACCAGTAGCTTACCGACTTGAATTACCACAACAACTCGCGGCTGTACATAACACTTTCCACGTCTCAAATTTGAAGAAATGTTTTGCTAAGGAAGATCTCACTATTCCGTTAGACGAAATCCAAATCAACGAAAAACTTCAATTCGTCGAAGAACCCGTCGAAATAATGGATCGTGAGGTTAAAAGACTTAAGCAAAACAAGATACCAATTGTTAAAGTTCGATGGAATGCTCGTAGAGGATCCGAGTTCACCTAGGAACGAGAAGATTAGATGAAGAAGAAATACCTGCACTTATTTCTAGAAGATACGTCAACACCTCCAACTGCTTAAAATTTCGGGACGAAATTTATTTAACGGGTAGGTACTGTAGTGACCCAAACTTTTCCATGTTTATATATATTAAATGAAATTATTATTTACATGATTAAGTGTTTCCAACATGTTAATCAATCAAACTTGTTAAGACTTGATTAATTGAAATAGGTTTCATATAGACAATTGACCACCCAAGTTGACCGGTGATTCACGAACGTTAAAACTTGTAAAAACTATATGATGACATATATATGATTATATATATAGTTAACATGATATTATGATAAGTAAGTATCTCATTAGGTATTTTAACAATGAGTTATATACATAAAATTGAGTTTATTGAATTAAGAAACTCGAAACGATATATATAACGATTATCGTTATAACAACGTCTTACTAAATACATATGAATCATATTAAGATATTGATACACTATGTTTAATCAGGATAAATGATAAGTAAACATGTCATTAAGTGTATTAACAATGAACTACATATGTAAAAACAAGACTACTAACTTAATGATTTCGAAACGAGACATATATGTAACGATTATCGTTGTAACAACATTTAACTGTATATATATCATACTATGATATATTAATATATCATAATATCATGATAATGTAATAATTTAACATCTCTTTAGATATAATAAACAATGGGTTAACAACATTTATCAAGATCGTTAACCTAAAGGTTTCAAAACAACATTTACATGTAACGACTAACGATGACTTAACGACTCAGTTAAAATGTATATACATGTAGTGTTTTAATATGTATTCATACACTTTTGAAAGACCTCAAGACACTTATCAAAATACTTCTACTTAACAAAAATTCTTACAATTACATCCTCGTTCAGTTTCATCAACAATTCTACTCGTATGCACCCGTATTCCTACTCGTACAATACACAGCTTTTAGATGTATGTACTATTGGTATATACACTCCAATGATCAGCTCTTAGTAGCCCATGTGAGTTACCTAACATGTGTGGGAACCATACTTTGGCAACTAGCATGAAATATCTCATAAAATTACAAAAATATTAGTAATCATTCATGACTTATTTACATGTAAACAAAATTACACATCCTTTATATCTAATCCATATACCAACGACCAAAAACACCTAAAAACACTTTAATTCTTCAATTTTCTTCATCTAATTGATCTCTCTCAAGTTCTATCTTCAAGTTCTAAGTGTTCTTCATAAATTCTATAAGTTCTAGTTTCATAAAATCAAGAATACTTCCAAGTTTGCTAGCTTACTTCCAATCTTGTAAAGTGATCATCCAACCTCAAGAAATCTTTCTTATTTACAGTAAGATATCTTTCTAATACAAGGTAATACTCATATTCAAACTTTGATTCAATTTCTATAACTATAACAATCTTATTTCGAGTGGAAATCTTACTTGAACTTGTTTTCATGTCATGATTCTGCTTCAAGAACTTTCAAGCCATCCAAGGATCCTTTGAACCTAGATCTATTTTTTTCATTTCTAGTTGGTTTATCCATAAAACCTGAGGTAGTAATGATATTCATAACAACATTCGATTCATATATATAAAACTACCTTATTCGAAGGTTTAAACTTGAAATCACTAGAACATAGTTTAGTTAATTCTAAACTTGTTCGCAAACAAAAGTTAATCCTTCTAACTTGACTTTTAAAATAAACTAAACACATGTTCTATATCTATATGATATGCTAACTTAATGATTTAAAACCTGGAAACATGAAAAACACCGTAAAACCGGACATACGCCGTCGTAGTAACACCGCAGGCTGTTTTGGGTTTGATAATTAAAAACTATGATAAACTTTGATTCAAAAGTTGTTCTTCTCGGAAAATTATTTTTCTTATGAACATGAAACTATATCCAAAAATCATGGTTAAACTCAAAGTGGAAGTATGTTTTTCAAAATGATTATCAAGACGTCGTTTTTTTGACTGAAATGACTACCTCTTACAAAAATGACTTGTAACATATATTTCTGACTATAAACCTATACTTTTTCTGTTTAGATTCATAAAATAGAGTTCAATATGAAACCATAGCAATTTGATTCACTTAAAATGGATTTAAAACAAAGAAGTTATGGGTAAAACAAGATTGGATTTTTTTTTTATTGTTGTAGCTACGGGAAATATTGTAACAATTCTATACAAATCATATCCTAGCTAACTTATATTGTATTATACATGTATTCTAATATATTATGTAATCTTGGGATACCATAGACATGAATACAATGTTTTGACATATCATATCGACCCATGTATATATATTATTTGAAACAACCATAGACACTCTATATGCAGTAATGTTTGAGTTAGCTATACAGGGTTGAGGTTGATTCCAAAAATATATATATTTTGAGTTGTGATCTAGCCTGAGACGTGTATACACTGGGTTGTGGATTGATTCAAGATAATATATATCAATTTATTTCTGTACATCTAACTATGGACAACTAGTTATAGGTTACTAACGAGGATAGCTGACTTAATAAACTTAAAACATCAAAATGTATTAAAAATGTTGTAAATACATTTTGAACATACTTTGATATATATATATATATATATATATATATATATATATATATATATATATATATATATATATATATATATATATATATATATATATATATATATATATATATATATATATATATATATATATATATTTGTTATAAGTTCGTGAATCGACCAGTGGCCAAGTCTTACTCCCGACGAAGTAAAAATCTGTGAAAGTGAGTTATAGTCCCACTTTTAAAATCTAATATTTTGGGATGAGAATACATGCAGTTTTATAAATGTTTTACGAAATAGACACAATTAAATGAAACTACATTATATGGGTGAATGATCGAAGCCGAATATTCCCCTTCTGCTTGGTAGCCTAAGAATTAATAAACCGATCTACTAATTGACGCGAATCCTAAAGATAGATCTATTAGGCCTAACGAACCCCATCCAAAGTACCCGATGCTTTAGTACTTCGAATTCGTTTTTATCATGTCCGAAGGATTTTCCGGAATGATAGGGGATATTCTTATATGCATCTTGTTAATGTCGGTTACCAGGTGTTCACCATATGAATGATTTTTATCTCTATGTATGGGATGTATATTGAAATATGAAATCTTGTGGTCTATTATTATGATTTGATAATATATAGGTTAAACCTATAACTCACCAACATTTTTGTTGACGTTTTAAGCATGTTTATTCTCAGGTGATTATTAAGAGCTTCCGCTGTTGAATACTAAAATAAGGACAAGATTTGGAGTCCATCCTTGTACGATATTATGTAAAAACTGCATTCAAGAAACTTATTTTTGATGTAATATATTCTTATTGTAAACCATTATGTAATGGTCGTGTGTAAACGGTATATTTTAGATTATCATTATTTGATAATCTACGTAATGCTTTTTAAACCTTTATAGATAAAATAAAGGTTATGGTTGTTTTAAAAATGAATGCAGTCTTTGAAAAACGTCTCATATAGAGGTCAAAACCTCGCGACGAAATCAATTAATATGGAACGTTTATAATCAATATGAACGGGACATTTCATAACAAACCTCATCCGGGTTACGGATGCTTTAGTACTTTGATTTTATCATGTCCGATGAGAGTCTCGGAATGATGGGGATATTCTAGACACGTTTTGTTAATGTCGATTACCAGGTGTTCACCATATGAATGATTTTTATCTCTATGCAGTTTGTGCGAAATGCCTGATATGAGATGATGTTTATGAAAAATGAAAATAGAAATCTTGTGGTCTATTAAAATTATGGAAATGATGAATTATGATAAACTAATGAACTCACCAACCTTTTGGTTGATACTTTAAAGCATGTTTATTCTCAGGTATGAAAGAAATCTTCCGCTGTGCATTTGCTCATTTTAGAGATATTACTTGGAGTCATTCATGACATATTTCAAAAGATGTTGCATTCGATTCGTTAAGTTCATCAAGATTGTTATTAAGTCAATTATAGTTGGATAAATTATGAAATGGTATGCATGCCGTCCACTTTCGATGTAATGAAAGTTTGTCTTTTTAAAAACGAATGCAATGTTTGTAAAATGTATCATATAGAGGTCAAGTACCTCGCGATGTAACCAAATGTAATGTATTCGTCCAGATGGATTAGGACGGGTCTCTACAGATTACAAGACCATTAAATTTGTGTATGATAGTAGTCGTGACAAAGTAAAACTTTTGGAGAAAGAATTACACAAAGTTAGACAACTTAACAAAGTTTTAATTGATGAAAATAACACCTTGAAAAGAAAACTTGAAAGGATAACTATTTGTGATCATCAAGAGATAAACATGAAATGAATATATGTCACGACTCTAGCAAACACAAATCTTGTAATCAAAGTCCATTGTCCATTATTAGGAAAATTGAGAATATGGGAAAAATGAACCAAGCTAGCTGATAGTGCTCCAAATGAACATATATTTTGTAGCAATATCGTTCCAATATGTAAAGTTTTTAAATGTAATTTCCTTATTTTTAGTTGTAATAGTTAAATAAATAAGTGCGAAGACGAAAGACGCAAATCGCTCGAAAATGAAGATTTAAAGACAAAAACGAAGATTTGAAAGACCAAAACATCCAAAAAGCTCAAATGTACAAGATACAATTCAAAAGGTTCAATTTATTGATGAGAAACGTCTAAAAATGACAAGAGTACAAGTTACAAAACGCAAAGTACAAGATATTAAATTATACGAAAGGACGTTCGAAAATCCGGAACCGAGGCATGAACCAACTTTCAGCGCTCGACGCAACGGTGTAAAAATTACGAGTCAACTATGCACAAGAATAAAATATAATATTTAAATAATTCATAATAAGAATAATATTAAATAATAAAAAGTTGTTAATTGAGCATAGTTCAGGGGTCGTAAATGAAAATTCAATTTCTAATTTCGCTATAAAAGCGATGATTTACGATCAAAATTTAAAACGACTTTTTTTTTTTTCTTCGATCATTTTTTTCTATCTTTTTCTTACTTTTCTATATCAAATATCAATATCTATATTTATAATTCTCTATCATAATGTTAATGTAATCAGATATAACAATAATCTTAATTTTAATTTTAAATTATGATAATAATAAGATTTATGATAGAGATCTTTTGAGTATGTAAGTCGAAATTCTGTCCGTGTAACGCTACGCTATTTTTAATCATTGTAAGTTATGTTCAACCTTTTTATATTAATGTCTCGTAGCTAAGTTATTATTATGCTTATTTAAAATGAAGTAATCATGATGTTGGGCTAATTACTAAAATTGGGTAATTGGGCTTTGTACCATAATTGGGGTTTGAACAAAAGAACGACACTTGTGGAAATTGAACTATGGGCTATTAATAGATGGGGGGTATTGTCTAATTGAGTGACAACTCATTGGAGTCTGTCGAACCTATCTTCAAATTAATTAACCTAATAATTAATAATGATTATGGTTGTCCTATTTAGTGATGTTCATATGGAATCTGTTATAATCATTTAATTAATCAATTGGGTTGGGTAATTGATTATTCATTCTGATCAAGTGGATGAATTAATATTCATAAACTAATTAAAACAGGGGTGGATTACATACAGTGATAACTGGTGTAATTGTTGACAGAAGTGATAACTGCGTCACAGTTTAAATCCTTAATCAGTTGGAATATTTGACTTCGGGTATAAGGGTAATTTGACGAGGATACTCGCACTTTATATTTATGACCGATGGACTATTATGGACAAAAACCAGATAGACGTATCAAATAAACCAGGACAAAGGACAATTAACCCATGGTAATAAATTAAAATCAACACGTCAAACATCATGATTACGGAAGTTTAAATAAGCATAATTCTTTTATTATATTTCTCATCGTATCTTTATTTACTGTCATTTTATTACTCGCAATTTTATTTTCTGTCATTTTATTTATCGCAATTTATTTTACGCACTTTAATTTTTGTCATTTATTTTTACGCTTAAAATCGACAAACCGGTCATTAAACGGTAAAACCCCCATTTTATAATAATACTACTACTTATTTATATATATATTTTTACAAATAAACTTAATAATATAGCGTTAACTTCACCAGCTCCCTGTGGAACGAACCGGACTTACTAAAAACTACACTACTCTACGATTAGGTACACTGCCTATAGTGTTGTAGCAAGGTTTAGGTATATCCCATCCGTAAATTAATAAAACTTGTGTCATATTTTGTAGTATTTTGTATTAAAAATTTAATACTATTTCGTACCCTCACGCTACATCATCAAGTTTTTGGCGCCGCTGCCGGGGAGCGCTAAAACGCTATATTTTTAATTATAATAATATTGAAATAAAATATAATAATATAATAATATTGAAATAGAATATAATAATATAATAATATTGAAATAGAATATAATAATATAAAAATATTTAAGAATCAAAAATTTACGTAAATTTTAAAAAAGTCGTATTTATTAAATACTTCAGGGGTATATTATGTAACTTATAATTAATAATTGCTATCATGTCGCTTTCATGTGAATAGTAAATTAATTAATTTATTTTCATTTACTATTCATGAATAGTAAATGAATTAAAAAAAAAAAAAAAAAAATCGTTTTAAAAAAAAAAAAAAAAAAAATTTCGTTTTAAAAAAAAAAAAAAAAAAATTTGTGTAAAAAAAAAAAAATCGTTTTTTTTAAAAGAAAAAAAAAATCGTTTTAAAAAAAAAATTTGTAAAAAAAAAAATCGTTTTTTTTTTAAAAAATTAAAAAAAAAAAAACGAAAAAAAAAAAAAAAAAACGTAAAAAAAAAAAAAAAAAAATTATTAAAAAAAAATATATATATTTTTAAAATTTTGTCTATAAAAAAAAATGTTTTTTTAGTTTTATTACCTTTAGATTTTTAGACTATAGTCGCAACTTTTAGTATTAAGTTTAGTTTTGCCATAGTTATTTTTACTTCTAGAATTTTTAGGCTTTGCCGTAAAATCCCTTAAGTGCTTATTCCTTAGACTAAGTTTTAGGTGCTTTAGAATTTTACGACGCCGTATTTCGCACTACTTTCTTATTTTTATTTTTCGACGCCTATTTTTCGACCTTTTATTTTTCGACATTTTTCGACGCGCAATCTATTTCTTTCTTATTTCTCGCCATTCTAGTTTTTAGGACTTAGAATTTTTTTCTACTTCTTCTCTAAATTTCTTAAAATTACGAAAATTTATTTTAAGTGGTTAAATTGATAGACATCAAAATTTTCTGGTTCGTAGTAATAGTTGGATTTGTACGTGGACCGGGTTATTGGAGCCAAACAGTCCTCAATTATATTGAGACCAAACGAATCCTGCCCCTCTGCTGCATCTTTTGGCTATTCGAAACGTGGGCAAAATCAGAAAAGTCTATTGGTTGGATAACTTATTATAATTTTTCTTTCCTTTTTAAAACTAATAGGATATTCAGTGAATGCACCGAGCAAGACGTTCACCACCTGTAACTCGATCAAGACATCGTTTAACGAATATCGCCGCCGTTGATTTTTCTTTAGAATCGTCATCAAGTCGACCAAATCCTCAAACTCAAATTTCCGATAATCCAGTTTTTGAAACAAACCTCACAATTGAGAATCCGGAGAATATTCAGGAACGGTTTGTAGATCCCGAACCATTAAACTTTCCTCCGGAACCACCAATCATTCAAACAGAGATTGTTGAGGAAAGAAACCATTAAATCAGAATCCTCTAGTGATTCGGATACAACAAATCCAATCATGGAAAATCTAGAACCTCTAAGTATGGAAGAACGAATGAGAGCTAAGCGCACTGGCCAAGGTCACGCCATTATTAAACCAGAAGTTAATGCTCCAGATTATGAAATTAAAGGACAAATTCTACACATGGTAACTAATCAGTGCCAATATAGTGGTACGCCGAATGAAGACCCAAACGAACATCTTCGTACGTTTAATAGGATCTGTACACTATTCAAAATCCGAGAAGTGAAAGACGAACAAATCTATCTCATGTTATTTCCCTGGACTTTAAAGGGAGAAGCCAAAGATTGGTTAGAATCGTTACCTGAAGGGGCGATTGACACATGGGATGTTTTAGTTGAAAAATTTCTTAAACGATTCTTTCCGGCATCCAAAGCCGTGAGACTTCAAGGAGAAATTGTTACGTTCGCGCAAAATCCAAATGAAACATTATATGAGGCGTGGACAAGATTCGGAAGGATGTTGAGAGGATGTCCTCAACACGGATTAGATACTTTTCAAATAGTACAAATCTTCTATAAAGGCGTAGACATCGCCACACGAAAAGACATCGACATAACCGCTGGTGGATCCATTATGAAGAAAACCGCAACTGAAGCTTACAAAATTATTGATAACACAGCCTCCCACTCGCATGAGTGGCACCAAGAAAAAGATATCTTTCGATCATCTAAAGCGGCTAGAGCCGATTCTAGCCCTGACTTTGATTCCGTTTCCGCAAAAATAGATGCTTTCGAAAGACGAATGGAAAAGATGAATAAAGATATTCACGCAATACGAATCAGTTGTGAGCAATGCGGTGGACCACACTTATTGAAAGATTGTCACATTGAACCAACGATGGAACAACGAGAGAATGTTTCCTATATGAACCAAAGGCCGGGAAATAATTATCAAAATAATTATCAACCGCCAAGGCTAAACTTAAATCGAAATCAAAACATTCTTTACAATCCAAAAGGACCCGAAAATAACTGGTATAACCAACAAGGTCCGAATAACCAACCAACTCAAAACAACACTTTCAATCAACAAAGACCTAGCTTGTATAAACCACCACAACAACCCGAAGAGAAAAAGCCAAATCTAGAAGAAATGATGGCAAAGCTGATTGAATCTCAAACACAATTCATTACATCTCAAACCCAAACGAACGAGAGGTTTGATCAGTCATTAAGAACTCAACAAGCTTCCATTTTGAATCTAGAAAAACACGTAGGTACTCTTGCTAGCATGATGAGTGAGAGGGAACAAGGAAAGCTACCGAGTAATACTGAAGTAAATCCTCGGAAAGAGAATGTTAATATGGTGTCAACAAATTCTGAAAAACCAGCTCCAGAAGATGGGAAGGTTTTAGATGAGAGTAACAATGAAGAAGTTACACCACCACCACCCGAGTATGTAAAGCCAGTGGTGGCACCATACAAACCACCCATCCCGTTTCCAAGAAAAGGAGTTGAGTATGAGCAAGTGATAGGTAATAAAGATTGTGATACCTCTGGAAAGAAGAAGAAGAAAAAGAATAAGAAAGTGCAAGAAACAAAAGCCGTAAATATAAACCCGGTGAAGACAGTTCCACCAAAACCTCCACCTAGGGTAGGTGATCCGGGTGAATTTATTGTTCCTTGTCTACTTAGTGATTGTGTCATGTATGATGCACTAGCAGATTTAGGTGCGAGTGTAAGTGTTATGCCTCTTTCCTTATATAAGAGATTAGGTGTAGGTAAGTTAAGTCCAACGGATATGAGTGTTCGACTCTTTGATCAAACCATTAAGCACCCAGTTGGAATTGCTGACAACCTACCCGTTCAAGTAGGCAATTTAACCTTTCTAGTCGAATTTATTGTCATTGACATAGAAGAGGACCCAAACATTCCTCTAATTTTAGGTCGGCCATTCTTAGCGTCCACCGGGGCGTTATTTGATGTAGGAAATGGAAGAATGACACTTAAAAGTGGTAACAAATCTATCACCTTTATGATTCGAAAGTCTAAATCTCCACCAACTAAAACCGTTGAACCAGTAAAAACGATTGGTAATAACCATGTTGTTTTACCAACTCCAACGGTAGTGCTTAGCAATAATAAAACGCCTAAGTGTGGGGAAAATGAAGTAAAATCTAATGATGACTTGATAATAAAGAACCCCGTTGTTGATACGAAATTAAATGACCCCGTTATTAACAGTTCAATGAAGAAACTTTTTAAACGGGCTATCGATGCTAGAAGTAAGGGGAACTTTAAGTTATGTAACCGGTTAGTATCCAATCTGTCGCCTAAAGAAAAGGCGAAGCTAGTTGAATTATGGGATATTACGGAAGAAGCCGGGCACTGGCTTAAAGAAAAAGTCACGGATATGCAAGTTGATTATGGACCAAGAGAAATTGACGATGAAGTTAATCACAATTTCGACACCACAGCTACCTAAGTGTGGGGAGATTCAAATGTTCTAAGAAAATGTTATCTAGAGTTAGTTGTTCTGTTCTCGTGTAGTTCCGAGAATGGAATCCGATTGGTCTTTTCCGCTAGCAGACACTAAAGAACTAGTTTTCTCCCCCCATTCTGAATTTTTGTTTTTTTTTAGGTTTTATATGAAATTAATATGCTTTTAAGTTTTGTGTGATATTTAAAAACAAAATTTACTTTATTTCATTAAGTTGAAAAAAAAAAAATGATTTATAAAATTCGTCGTAAGTTGAAGACTAGGTCATAGAGCCGAAATTACTTTACCCGAGGGCGGGGCGACAAATTTTGTTATCATTATTTTTAATTTTATTGATTTAAAGTATGCCAAAAATATTATACTTTATAAATTTTTGAAAAGTGGGGTTATAAACCAAACTTCAAAAATATATATACATATATATATGTTTGTATTTTATCTTATGTACAAAACAGAGTAAAACAATGCACTTTCAAAGACTGTCATTAAAGTTAAGCAAAAGGTACTAATTTTGACGACAAGACGCAAAACAACAAATATGATATAACAAATGAAGGAATGAACGATGAGGCGCCATCTATCATTCGACGAGCTTTGTAATTACAAACTCGGTATTTTTAATCACTTTTCTACGCTAATCACCCTCATGAATTTAAATTATAGTCTGATTTCATGCAAATGAGGGCATTGCATGATCTTAAGTGTGGGGAAGGGTTATAAATTCTCTCAGGTTTATACTTGGTTTATTTGCCAAATTTTGTGAAAATTTGAAAAATTTTCAATTAAATGAAGTCAAAATCATGTTTATACATATTTATGAACGGTGAAAACTAGGTGATAATACCGAAATTATCGTTACCTCGGAAAGGACATAAATTGAGAAACACCCTAAAACGCTTGAATTCATTTAAAATGAAATAAAAGAAAATAAAAAGGCAAAGAAAGAAACTAAGTGTGGGAAGAATGTACCAAGTTATTCAATTTAAAACAAATATCACATATTTTTGTACAAGATTATTGCAGGTACTTTTGCTTTGGACGATACTAATCAGTTTTACCCGGTTTACTGTAATACATTTGAAAGAAAGATGGATCTACACGATGAATCAATTCCATCATTAAAAGGAAGTAAAGTCTTCCGAAAAAGACACGCGCTTCTTGATTTAGGTCATGAAGTTGTCGTCCAGACCAGCTGTAGGTTGACGAAAAACCTAGAAAAGTCATCACTAAAATCAGCAGGAAATCCACGGACCTCAGCATCAAACAGGGTCGCCAAGTGGTCAGACTTATCCTAATCATGAGAGGGTCTGTCTTGTAAAATGGGGAGGGCACCGTGCAAATTAGCTTGATAAGACTAATGAATCAGATCCCCAGAAAGGATAATCTCCTTAAAGATTAAAAATCAGCTTTTAAGACTGATATTACTCAATCCTAGAGATTGACCTTAAAGATTGAGAATTCAAACTCATGGAATTCAATGATATCTAAACTCGAGCTTGAACGAGAAAATATTTTGATCAAAAATACAAACCGATTTGTTTTCTGAAAACCCATTTTCAATGCGTTCATTACCATTGAACGTAAAATCCTGAGAATTCATCAGAATTCATTAGGTCACCTGAACCAAATCGGGTGTCAACCGTAAGAACGGTGGTTGCATAGCATGGTCGGAGACAGGACCTTGTGCCAGACCGAAAAATTATAGGATGATCTTTACTATCGCTCCTACCAAGGATAGTTCTAGCATCCGACACGTTAATAAGACCATAATCATCTGCATGTCACGGGACATTGCCTTAACAGTTTCTTGTTCATCGCTTTCCTTTACAACCGGACGGTAGTTTGCCGAAAGGTAATATACGGGACAAGTAAACTGGACGTGTTGCTTTCCTAATACAAGGTTAGCAAGTGGGTAACACAAAACCACAAGTGTTGAGCTAAAATTTTCAAATCTGAAACCCACACAACCTACAAAAATATTTTGCAAACACCGGTGAAGGGTTATTCCGGAAAACTTATCTAGGGTAAAAGCTAGATTAAATTTTCAAAAAGATCAAATGTTTTCATAAAGATCCAATTTCCTTAAGGATCTACATTTTAATAGTCATGTGGGACTGTAAACCACCTTTCAAATGTGCACTTTGCTTTGGAAACCGAAAGTAAATCGGCTATTTGATTGCAAGTGTCGTTGACCTAAACCCGAGGCAACTGTGGATGACACACCCACCTTTAACCATCATTACTGTCATTTTTTATACCGCTATATCAAAATCACTGATGTACAAAATGTGATGAATAAAAAAGTGATTCATGTATGTTTTTATTTCAAGTTCTGTATTGCTTGAGGACAAGCAACGCTCAAGTGTGGGGATATTTGATAGTGCTCCAAATGAACATATATTTTGTAGCAATATCGTTCCAATATGTAAAGTTTTTAAATGTAATTTCCTTATTTTTAGTTGTAATAGTTAAATAAATAAGTGCGAAGACGAAAGACGCAAATCGCTCGAAAATGAAGATTTAAAGACAAAAACGAAGATTTGAAAGACCAAAACATCCAAAAAGCTCAAATGTACAAGATACAATTCAAAAGGTTCAATTTATTGATGAGAAACGTCTAAAAATGACAAGAGTACAAGTTACAAAACGCAAAGTACAAGATATTAAATTATACGAAAGGACGTTCGAAAATCCGGAACCGAGGCATGAACCAACTTTCAGCGCTCGACGCAACGGTGTAAAAATTACGAGTCAACTATGCACAAGAATAAAATATAATATTTAAATAATTCATAATAAGAATAATATTAAATAATAAAAAGTTGTTAATTGAGCATAGTTCAGGGGTCGTAAATGAAAATTCAATTTCTAATTTCGCTATAAAAGCGATGATTTACGATCAAAATTTAAAACGACTTTTTTTTTTTCTTCGATCATTTTTTTCTATCTTTTTCTTACTTTTCTATATCAAATATCAATATCTATATTTATAATTCTCTATCATAATGTTAATGTAATCAGATATAACAATAATCTTAATTTTAATTTTAAATTATGATAATAATAAGATTTATGATAGAGATCTTTTGAGTATGTAAGTCGAAATTCTGTCCGTGTAACGCTACGCTATTTTTAATCATTGTAAGTTATGTTCAACCTTTTTATATTAATGTCTCGTAGCTAAGTTATTATTATGCTTATTTAAAATGAAGTAATCATGATGTTGGGCTAATTACTAAAATTGGGTAATTGGGCTTTGTACCATAATTGGGGTTTGAACAAAAGAACGACACTTGTGGAAATTGAACTATGGGCTATTAATAGATGGGGGGTATTGTCTAATTGAGTGACAACTCATTGGAGTCTGTCGAACCTATCTTCAAATTAATTAACCTAATAATTAATAATGATTATGGTTGTCCTATTTAGTGATGTTCATATGGAATCTGTTATAATCATTTAATTAATCAATTGGGTTGGGTAATTGATTATTCATTCTGATCAAGTGGATGAATTAATATTCATAAACTAATTAAAACAGGGGTGGATTACATACAGTGATAACTGGTGTAATTGTTGACAGAAGTGATAACTGCGTCACAGTTTAAATCCTTAATCAGTTGGAATATTTGACTTCGGGTATAAGGGTAATTTGACGAGGATACTCGCACTTTATATTTATGACCGATGGACTATTATGGACAAAAACCAGATAGACGTATCAAATAAACCAGGACAAAGGACAATTAACCCATGGTAATAAATTAAAATCAACACGTCAAACATCATGATTACGGAAGTTTAAATAAGCATAATTCTTTTATTATATTTCTCATCGTATCTTTATTTACTGTCATTTTATTACTCGCAATTTTATTTTCTGTCATTTTATTTATCGCAATTTATTTTACGCACTTTAATTTTTGTCATTTATTTTTACGCTTAAAATCGACAAACCGGTCATTAAACGGTAAAACCCCCATTTTATAATAATACTACTACTTATTTATATATATATTTTTACAAATAAACTTAATAATATAGCGTTAACTTCACCAGCTCCCTGTGGAACGAACCGGACTTACTAAAAACTACACTACTCTACGATTAGGTACACTGCCTATAGTGTTGTAGCAAGGTTTAGGTATATCCCATCCGTAAATTAATAAAACTTGTGTCATATTTTGTAGTATTTTGTATTAAAAATTTAATACTATTTCGTACCCTCACGCTACATCATCACTAGCAATTCCATGGTAGAGATAAGTCAAGGATTGAGTAATCTTAAAATCAATCAAAATCAATGATCAAAATGCTAATGAGAATAACATTCTCAAAAAGACTTTGTATTAATGAAATGTTTTTCTTACTAATGCAAAATTGTTTTAGAAAAATGATTTCAAAAGATTAGTGTAGGAAGCTTACTTGCCTTAGGATTGTGTGTTTATGTGAAAATATGTATTGCATGACAAATACTAGATTAATGTGTTTTGTGTATACTATATGAATGATTAAATATGAATATATATATATATATATATATATATATATATATATATATATATATATATATATATATATATATATATATATATATATATAGTATATTATGTGTCATTGATGATTAAACATCGGGAGGATGTAATCATTCAATGTTAGGAAAAGAAAACTTGTCCTCAAGTATTCTATAGAACCTAAGAATCGTCAAAACGCGTTCGAAGAAAGAAGAAGTGAAGAAACAAGTGATTAGAAGGATCCACGGCAGCACCACGGCTGACCGTATACACGACTGCAGATTCCTGTCCTGTACGTGTGAAAATATCTGCACGGATAACACCACGATCGACCGTGCTTCGACCGTGCGTGGTCTGATTCTGTTTTAAATTAAACTAAACCCTCACTTTTATTTCTTTTCAACCCACTTCAAAACACACACACCTACACACGGCTGAGGAGATCAACCGCACGGAGAAGAAAGCTCATTCCTTCAATTTCAATTCCTACTTTTGGTATGATTAATTCTTACTTTTCTAACATTCAATTGTGTTTGTATGATGAATTAGGGTTATGAAGAAACCCTAACTAGAATGAATCAAAACCTAAATTGATGCAAACAATTGAAATTGTTCTTGAAGAACAATTTAGAAACGATTGTAGTAATGATTATTGTATATCTATGCATTGATTTAACCTTGGATAATTCTAGGGTTCATTATACATCTAGGTTAGATTTTCATAGAAGCATTGTTCATATGATATGAATGACATTGTTGAAAATTGGGTGTAATAATGTTGAATGTCAAAACATGTGTTGATAATGATTTCAAAAGTCTAGAACACATATGAACTTTGTGAAAATCTTAATCTAGTTGCAAACTCATTGACACTAATGAAGAGTGAAAATGTGAAGAATATTAACATCAAAACACCTAAGTATTGATGATAATTAAAGTTTGCAAAACTTGTTAGCTACAATTGAATCATACACCTTGAACTAATCTAGAGTATCATTGTGTAGAAAATGGCTAGAGGAAAAGGCAAGACAGTTGTAGCAAAAAGAAAAGACTCATATGATCCACCATCTGATCCTAAAGAGAGAATTGGCTACAACATTAAATTTCTGACAGACAGACAAATTGCCGAGGGGAGAAGAGTCGCTCACACCGAAATGCCTGAACTTGTAAGGCAGTTTGAAAAACTCAAATGAAAATACTTTCTCACTCTAAACGGCCCTATCCATCCCTCACTTATTCGAGAATTTTATGCTAATTTCAACTTTGTGAATGAAGAAGTATTCTTCAATCTTCTGGGTGTTAATTATCGTTATTCACTCAAGGATTTCGGGATCATGTTGGATGTTCCCACTGAGGGAGAAAAGTTCTACAAAAGACAAGATGATCTTTCAAACCTTCCTGACTTCATTTCAAACAAAACTCCTGTAATCGATACGCTGTGCAAAAATGATGCTCCAAGAACTGAAATTGAGAAATCTGGTGTACAAGGAAGACACCTTCGTCCTGAGTATGACACTTGGAACAAAATCATCATCCACAACATCTATTGCAAATCAGGCAATCACTCAAATGTCCATGCCACTCAATTTGCTCTGATGTGGTGCTTAGAAAATGATATCAAAGTAAATATGGCATATCTCATGGCATCAAGAATGAACGGAACTATTACGGAAACCACTCGTGCATTACCCTATGGACTACATCTCAATAAAGTGTTTGACTATTTGGGTGTCACAAGTGATAACTTTCATCAACCTACACTTGCCATATTCAAAGGACCAAAAACCTCAGAAGTAACCTCCTGAAAATGAAAAAGGACGTCAGGAGAAGTAAGGATCGATAGAGAAAATGCTGAGATACCTGACAGTGAAGACGAAGAAGCTGATGAACAAGTTCAAGAGTGTCAAATAATGGCAAAGATGGACAAAATCTACAAGGAACAAATTAAGAATGTGATAACCCGGGAATTTCCGACCAAATTTAAACTTGATCTTTGTATGATTTTGACACGATAAGCAAAGCATATAATGTTGAGTCTTAAAATTATTGAACTGCTTTCATACATTACATTACCCTTTGACTATTTTCGACGATTCACAAACAACTATTTGTAAATAAGTATGTATATATTTAAATATATATATATATATATATATATATATATTTAAAATATAATTTAAATATAATAAAATAGAAATAGCATATATATATATATATATATTTAAAATATAATTTAAAATATATTTAAATATATATATATATATATATATATATATATATATATATATATATATATATATATATATATATATATATATATATATATATATATATGATTTGAAATATAATTTGAAGTATTATATGTTGTTGTTATTAAAAATTAATAAAATAGAAATAGCATATTATAATAATTATTTAAAATATATCTATATATATAAATAAATTATATTAAAAATAAATATTAAATTATTATAATACTCGTTTGATGTTCCGATTGATAATAAGCAAGTTAAATTCAAACTTATGTAATTTAAAAAAAAACGGTGATACGAAAATGAGTTCTATAAATTTTAGGCTTATTAAAAATGTATTTAGGAACTATTTGTTAAGTTTTAAAACTTTTTATATTTTACCCATAAATGAGAGGGACAGTTGATGTAATTTTTATTATTAAATTAATGACTAAATTTTATACCATAATGATTGAAATAAATAAAAATGTTTAATATAAAAATTTAAAAATTTTCCGAAGACTATTTATCCGCCATTTATTAACAACGCTGTACGAATTACTATCCTTAATAAAACTGTCAACAGTTACTTATTTTGCTTCACACGTTTTGAATTATATATGTATATTTTATTATGTTACTAATCTTGTTTTCATATATTATAATTATAATATAGAAACACTTGCATGTACGATTAACCAAAAGGAATCTAAACCAAATAAGTGATTCCAATTTCTCACTATTCAACTACGGTGTTCAATTAATACATGTTGAATTATAATCTACTTTTTGTTATCAATCGATTCTATCGCTATCTATCAATTCTATTCCATATTTCTATCTAATTACTATATATGCACATAGTTACATATATTGATAATGGGTGGTACATACTAAAATAACAAATCATTCTTTTTCCTTTTGCTAGACAACACACGCCCCACCACAAATTGTATCTATTGGATTCGTTTATTATGAATTTCCATTTAACTACTATCCCTTTTGTTTAGGAACGGATACACACGGCATATATATTCTAAATATACAAATTCTACCTTCTAATGTACAGCTCATATTATTGACTATTAGTACAGCTCATATTATTGACTATTAATTATATTATGTTTGTATATATCCACATGCTATTATAAACGAAAAACCATCTATTTATTCTATTTCTGTTTCATGTTTCCTCTAACACCAAGAAAACCATTTCAACCACACCACCTCTCCTCTTTCTTGTTTCCATCGGTTATCATCACCCTAGACCACCATCTTTATCGATTATCATCATCAATAACCTACAACCCTTCATGAACCCCACCTTCTTCTTCAAACAACCGACCACCATAACCATTATCATTCGAATACCACCTTCGGTAACCACCCTGACTATCACCCTCTCCACGATGCCACCACCTCATCATCTCTAATATCTTGAAACGATACACTATCATCAAACCACACGCACACCACCTAACTTCATTAATATTCTCTCGTTGTAGAACACTAAACAAACCTTCATCCACCTCACTATCATTTCTGTTTCTGATCATGTACTAGCATCAAATAAACAACCATCACTAGTCACCACCTTCAACTCAACATCACCACCACCCAAGCTCACAAACACTAACTTCAACCCGTCACTACCAAACACCACCACCACTTAAGTCACCCCACCATATTCGTTATCCTTCTATTTCTGTTTGTAATCCTGTCCAAAACTGAACACCATCATGTATCCACTTCTGCGTATTCTTTTGTTTCTGTTTGGATCAAAACACAAACACCACTTTTAACTCTCTCTCTATTTGTGGAACCCTTAAACACCAAACCCATTTGATAACTATTAAAAGTGATGAATTAAAATTCTTGGCGTGTTGTTTTCTTTATTGGCCGACACATATAACCCTACTCAACCACCAAAACCTGCTGCTATTGTAGCTACATATTTATATATCTGTTTCTATCGAGTAAATAATAAGAGAGGGAAATGATTACTTTAGCTTCATTCATTTATTCTTTGTCAGCCTGTTATTTACTTAGGGCCCAACAGAGATTAGTAAAACCTAATTATTAATTTTTGGCCCAACAGGAATAGCAGCTAGTAACTGTTTGAATTCTCAAGACTGCCAGAAAAAGGAGTCGTGGTTGTGTGCAACGTTACAATCACACTGCAAATTCGCCACTTCTATTTTCATTGTTGACCACCGAAGACAAACACCTCAAACCATTATCAACCACAACCCACCCAACTTGCAAAATTTACTGTTCCTGATTCAGTCCTCACGACACCCAGTTAAACGATTATGATATGAACGATTAAGATGATGATGAATGACAATGAAATAACGATGATGATGAACCGAAGATTGAATTATTTCTTGCTGCTACGTTTACCTAGTCTATTCGAAACCCACGAAACTCATCAGATAAATCGTTGTTGCTCGTTCTTGATCCTAACCGAATTAAAAATGAAACCCTCCAATTCTTTTGCTACTGGACTGTATTGTCTTGTGGATTCAACAAATGGATTAGTATATCGGGCTTAGTATTTAATGTTGGGCCGGAAGGAAGTTGGGCCAGATGATGGAGATGGTGACGAGATAGTTTGATGATGAATATGGGTTAAAACGATTTATTACGTGAATAAAAAAACATAACGTAATAGATAGAGGAAC
Organism: Rutidosis leptorrhynchoides; assembly: GCF_046630445.1. Classification (NCBI taxonomy): domain Eukaryota; kingdom Viridiplantae; phylum Streptophyta; class Magnoliopsida; order Asterales; family Asteraceae; genus Rutidosis; species Rutidosis leptorrhynchoides. Next base: position 164,499,765 of record NC_092338.1, on the reverse strand, counting down.
GGTTTGGGCGAGTGGTGGGTTAACGAAAGGTCATGGGTTCGAGTCTGGGCTAGGGCATTTTTTTATTTTGAAAGCTGGTTACATTAAGGTAGCCATTTTATTATTATTAATATTATTATTAATATTAATATTATTATTATTATTATTATTATTATTATTATTATTATTATTATTATTATTATTGTTATTTTTATTATTATTATTTATTGATGTTAATATTGTTATTCAAATTGTTATTAACTATTGTTATTATTAAGTTAATTATTATTATTACTAACATTAATAATATGATTATTAGTATAATTGATATTTTTATCATTATTATTATTACTAAGTATTAACACTAAGTATTATTAGTATTATTGTTACTATCATAATGCAAATTATTATTATTATCATTAATATTAATATTAGTATCATTTTGTAAATATTAGTATTATTATTATTATTATTATTATTATTATTATTATTATTATTAATATTATTATTATTATTATTATTATTATTATTATTATTATTATTAACATAAGTATTATTATTATTATTATTATTATTATTATTATTATTATTATTATTATTATTATTATTATTATTATTATTATTATCATCATCATCATTACTATTATTATTATTATTATTATTATTTTACTATAACAAATATATATTTTGTATACAAAACTATACTTATTTCATATACTATAATTACATTAATATTACATTTAAATTATATATTAAACATAAATAATTAAGTTATTAATGAAACACATGACTAAAATCACAATTAAATCACTAATAATATATAAATTTGTTCGATTACCATTATATGTGTTAATATATATAAATGATATAGGTTAGTGAATCCGAGGCCAACCTTGCATTGTTCAATATCGTCATATGTATTTTTACTACAAAATACAGTATAGAGAGTTTCATTACTCCCTTTTTAAATGCTTTTGCAATATATATTTTTAGGACTGAGAATACATGCGCTTTTATAAATGTTTTACGAAATAGACACAAGTAATCGAAACTACATTATATGGTTGAATGATCGAAGCCGAATATGCCCCTTTTGCTTGGTAGCCTAAGAATTAGTAAACCGATATACTAATTGACGCGAATCCTAAAGATAGATCTATTGAGCCTAACGAACCCCATCCAAAGTACTGGATGCTTTAGTACTTCGAATTCGTTTTTATCATGTCCGAAGGATTTCTCGGAATAATAGGGGATATTCTTATATACATCTTGTTAATGTCGGTTACCAGGTGTTCAATCCATATGAATGATTTTTGTCTCTATGCATGGGACGTATGTTTATGAGAAATGGAAATATGAAATCTTGTGGTCTATTAAAATTATGAAATGATTATTTATGATAAACTAATGAACTCACCAACCTTTTGGTTGACACTTGAAAGCATGTTTATTCTCAGGTATGAAAGAAATCTTCAGCTGTGCATTTGCTCATATTAGAGATATTACTTGGAGTCATTCATGACATATTTCAAAAGACGTTGCATTCGAGTCGTCGAGTTCATCAAGATTATTACTAAATCAATTATAGTTGGATATATTACGAAATGGTATGCATACCGTCAACTGTCGATGAAATGAAAGTTTGTCTTTTAAAAATGAATCCAATATTTGTAAAATGTATCATATAGAGGTCAAGTACCTCTCAATGTAATCATATGTTATTGTATTCGTTCTTATGGATTAGGACGGGTCTTTACATAGAATCTCAAAAAGGAGTCAAAGATTGTGAAGATGATGAAAGGAGTAATAAAGAAGTTGACCTGCAAGACGAGCGATACGGAGGATGAAAATTCAAGTGAATCAATCTAAGAATTCCCTGAAAAAGAATAATTGTGGCAAAGAATGTGTAAGACAATTATGCTATGATTCTATGGTTGGATGTAGACATAATGCATTTGAACTTTATAATGTCTTAATCTTACCCAAAAATGTGAAAGACTAAATAAATAAAAATGCGTTGCAGATAACATGCGGTCGCAGGCACGGCTGACCGTGACAGTGACCGCAGATTGACTGCAATTCATTCAAGGTTCATTAAATACACACCTATAGCAAATCAATACCACTAACTTACAAACAATATCCAAAAGCAATCAAATTTAATTTCTTCTTTAAAAATCTTGAACAAAACAATTACTCAAAATGGATGGAAATCCTTGCTCAATATTCTTTAAATTGAGAATTCTCAAAGAACTTCTTGCACCTCAAAATAATGAGCTCTCCAAAACCCTTTAAACATCACTCAAATCTCAAAATGATAAAAGTTCACAATAAACTTCCATGTGATTAAAAGAAGAACTCTCAAGATGATTCAAGACACATCCAAGAAGAACATGAAGTGTTCTATAACTATCCTACTCTTCAAAGTGAGTTTGATAAAATTGGATAGGGATCATTTCTTTCACTTAAAACCTACACATTTCCTTCACTTGTCAAGCAATTCTATTCAAAGTTTGAATTTACCTCTAACCGATGGGTAAAATTCACTCTGCTTGATCAAGACCACGTGATGACACTTAAGCAATTTGGCTACATCCTTAGAGTGCCCACAAAAGGAGCTGAGTTCTATGATACAAAGAATCATATACAACCCCTTCCAAATTTCATTCCAAGAAGAGCACTAACCTCACTCTTCATTGATCCAGAACTAAAACTAAGTACTCTCTGTCAAGAAGGAGTTTTTGACAATGACATTCGACCAGAGTATGGAACATGCAAAATGATCATAAGTCACAACATCTTCTTTAGAAAAGAAGATGATGATAAAGTTTCCATGACTGAACTTGGACTTATGTGGTGCTTAACTAAGTCCATACAAGTAAATCTTGCCTACATAATGGCTTCCAGGATGCAAGATCTTAAACAAGATCCTTCACAATCCTATCCTTATGGTCTCCGCTTGACTCTTCTGTTCAAGCATCTCAATGCACTGAACCTCACATTTCCCTCAGGAACCAAATGCATCATCACCCATGCTTAATAGAGCTACTTTCAATTGTTGTATCCTCCATGCATATTTTCATATATGCATTACTATGTTTCATGCTTGCTTTGAATAAAATGTGTGCTTATTGTGTTTTAATATATATGTTTCTCCAATATGCACAATTTAAGGGGGAGTTTTGTTCTAAGGGCGAGCTTAGTTCTAAAGAGAGCTAACCTTTTTGCTTCGACAAAAGGGGGAGAAAGATGGATACAAGTGATTGTTAACACTTGCGTATTTATAACAAAATGTCCCTCATCACTTGTATGTTTGCCATCATCAAAAAGGGGGAGAATGTTGGTTGAATGTGGGTTAATGCACTAAACGATAAACTTAAGTATGATTAACCAAAGTGTGATTAACCAAAGAATATGTTTTGATGATGACACATAAATATGCATAAGTGATGACTGACATCTTAACATAAAACACGCAAGGTCACTAATCCATACTTTATCTTGCAAACGACCAAGTCAAACATAGGTTAAAGAATGAAATTAAAACTTCAGCTAAACACACGGTCGAGGTACGGTCGACCGCATAGCCAACCGTGAAAACCCAAACGGAATTGCAACGCAGTTTTGTGAAAACAAGTTGCACGGTCGTCACCACGGTCAACCGCAGTGCGACCACAGTTCTCTCTGTTACCATTTTTGAACAAATAAAGTTTGACTAGTTCCCGACATCTATAATTCATGAAACCTTTCTCAACATGCTTAGAATAGATGCCTTCTTCATACTCAATCGAGTTTTGGTCATAAAAACACTAATTGTGATTAATTACGCCTAATGACATCTTAATGACAAATTAACCAAGATTTGGCATAACACATAAGTGTTAATCAACAACTTGTGATCTTAATTCTTATCTAGATATCCTTAGTCTGATCATCAAGTACCAACACACTTGAAATGTCCCGTTCATATTGATTATAAATGTTCCATATTAATTGATTTCGTTGCGAGGTTTTGACCTCTATATGAGACGTTTTTCAAAGACTGCATTCGTTTTTAAAACAAACCACAACCTTTATTTTATCGACAAGGTTTAAAGGACACCACCTAGATTATCAGAAATGATAATCTAAAAATATCACACTTACACACTACCAATACATATTGGTTTACAATATTAATATGTTACAACAAGGTAAATTTCGAATGCAGTTTTAAACAATGTTATACAAGCATGCTGACTCTAAATCTTGTTCATATATTAGCATGCAATAGCGGAAGCTCTTAATAATCACCTGAGAATAAACATGCTTTAAACGTCAACAAAAATGTTGGTGAGTTATAGGTTTAACCTATATATTTATCAAATCGTAATAATAGACCACAAGATTTCATATTTCAATACACATCCCATACATAGAGATAAAAATCATTCATATGGTGAACACCTGGTAACCGACATTAACAAGATGCATATAATAATATCCCCTATCATTCCAGGACATCCATCGGACATGATAAAACAACATCTAAGTACTAAAGCATCCGCTACAACGGATGGGGTTTGTTGAGCCCAATAGATCTATCTTTAGGATTTGCGTCAATTAGTAGACTGGTTTACTAATTCTTAGGTTACCAAGTAAATGGGGCATATTCGGCTTCGATCGTTCAACCATAGAAAGTAGTTTCATGTACTTGTGTCTATTTTGTAAATCATTTATAAAACTGCATGTATTCTCATCCCAAAATATTAGATTTTAAAAGTGGGACTATAACTCACTTTCACAGATTTTTACTTCGTCGGGAAGTAAAACTTGGCCACTGGTCGATTCACGAACCTATAACAAATATGTACATATATATCAAAGTATGTTCAAAATATATTTACAACATTTTTAATACGTTTTAATGTTTTAAGTTTATTAAGTCAGCTGTCCTCGTTAGTAACCTACAACTAGTTGTCCATAGTTAGATGTACAGAAATAAATTGATATATATTATCTTAACCCAATCCACGACCCAGTGTATACACATCTCAGGCTAGATCAAAACTCAAACTATATATATTTTTAGAATCAACCTCAACCCTGTATAGCTAACTCCAACATTACTGCATATAGAGTGTCTATGGTTGTTCCAAATAATATATATAGATGGGTCGATATGATATGTTAAAACATTTGCATACGTGTCTATGGTATCCCAAGATTACATAATATATTAGAATACATGTATAATATAATATAAGTTAGCTAGAATATGATTTGTATAGAATTGTTAAAATATTTCCCGTAGCTACAACAATCAAAAAATATCCAATCTTGTTTTACCCATAACTTCCTCGTTTTAAATCCGTTTTGAGTGAATCAAATTGCTATGGTTTCATATTGAAGTCTATTTTATGAATGTAAACAGAAAAAGTATAGGTTTATAGTCAGAAATATAAGTTACAAGTCATTTTTGTAAGAGGTAGTCATTTCAGTCGAAAGAACGACGTCTTGATGACCATTTTGAAAAACATACTTCCACTTTGAGTTTAACCATGATTTTTGGATATAGTTTCACGTTCATAAGAAAAATCATTTTCCCAGAAGAACAACTTTTAAATCAAAGTTTATCATAGTTTTTAATTATCAAACCCAAAACAGTCCGCGGTGTTCCTACGACGGCGTATATCCGGTTTTACGGTGTTTATGGTGTTTTCAGGTTTTAAATCATTAAGTTAGCATATCATATAGATATATAACATGTGTTTAGTTGATTTTAAAAGTCAAGTTAGAAGGATTAACTTTTGTTTGCGAACAAGTTTAGAATTAACTAAACTATGTTCTAGTGATTACAAGTTTAAACCTTCGAATAAGGTAGTTTTATATATATGAATCGAATGATGTTATGAACATCATTACTACCTCAGGTTTTGTGGATAAACCTACTAGAAATGAGAAAAAATGATCTAGCTTTAAATGATCCTTGGATGGCTTGAAAGTTCTTGAAGCAAAATCATGACACGAAAACAAGTTCAAGTAAGATTTTCACTCAAAATAAGATTGTTATAGTTATAGAAATTGAATCAAAGTTTGAATATGAGTATTACTTTGTATTAGAAAGATATCTTACTGTAAATAAGAAAGATTTCTTGAGGCTGGATGATCACTTTACAATATTGGAAGTAAGCTAGCAAACTTGGAAGTATTCTTGATTTTATGAAACTAGAACTTATAAAATTTATGAAGAACACTTAAAACTTGAAGATAGAACTTCAGAGAGATCAATTAGATGAAGAAAATTGAAGAATGAAAGTGTTTGTAGGTGTTTTTGGTCGTTGGTATATGGATTAGATATAAAGGATGTGTAATTTTGTTTACATGTAAATAAGTCATGAATGATTACTAATATTTTTGTAATTTTATGAGATATTTCATGCTAGTTGCCAAATGATGGTTCCTACATGTATTAGGTGACTCACATGGGATGCTAAGAGCTGATCATTGGAGTGTATATACCAATAGTACATACATCTAAAAGCTGTGTATTGTACGAGTACGAATACGGGTGCATACGAGTAGAATTGTTGATGAAACTGAACGAGGATGTAATTGTAAGCATTTTTGTTAAGTAGAAGTACTTTGATAAGTGTCTTGAAGTCTTTAAAAAGTGTATGAATACATATTAAAACACTACATGTAAATACATTTTAACTGAGTCGTTAAGTCATCGTTAGTCGTTACATGTAAATGTTGTTTTAAAACCTTTAGGTTAACGATCTTGTTAAATGTTGTTAACCCATTGTTTATTATATTTAAAGATATGTTAAATTGTTACATTATCATGATATTATGATATATAATATATCTTAGTATGATATGTATACAGTTAAATATCGTTACAACGATAATTGTTACGTATATGTCTCGATTCGAAATCATTAAGTTAGTAGTCTTATTTTTACATATGTAGTTCATTGTTAATACACTTAATGATATATTTACTTATCATTTAACATAATTAACCAAGTGTATCAATATCTTAATACGATTCTGTAACACCCCGTTTTCCCGTACGTATCGAAAGGTACATACTTAATCATTTATACGTTTGTAACTCGCTAGATTATGCGTAATTGTTTAGATATATGTGTATATATATATATATATATATATATATATATATATATATATATATATATATATATATATATATATATACTTGATAATGTGTGCGCCTACAAGTTTATACATGGGCTTTGATAGCGTTAAGTCTTATGAGACTATTGTTGAAGTTTAGGCGAATGTAGGAAGCGGGATTTAAGTGAAAAATTAAATAAAATCGAAAAGTGTTTAAGTTGGTCGAGCTGTCCAGTTCTACCCTTAGGCCGCGCCGCTACATTTGGGTCCGCGCCCCGGCATAACTAGCAAATTTAGATCAAAAGTTGGTTTAAGAAGGGTCTAATTTCCCTTTATGTGTCACGCCGCGACCAGTAAGGTCGCGCCGCGACAGGTCTGCTGAACTGGTGTCAGATTTAGCTCATTTTAAGGGTTTTTAAGAGGCAAAATGGTAAATTGACATGTGGATCTGATGAGAGCTTTAACTCTCCACCACATACTCATTTATTTCATTTCCTTTTCCTTTTTCTTTCCTATTTCTCTCCCAAAACACAAAACCTACTTAGTTTGATCTTGAGATTTGGAGTTGGAGAATTGTGAATCAAACCTAGGAGCGAGATTTAAAGTTGTTCCTTGTGTCTCTAGCTACGCGTGGATAGTCTTGGTAAGTTCTAACTCTAAGTTTTGAGTTTTTAATTGGTTAATGACTAGGGTTTTGAGTACTAGAGATTTGTAAGACCCATTTGGTGGTAAAATGGGTGAGTTTGGGTTATGTTGTTGTAATGAAACCCTAATAGCCACAATCTAGGGTTTTGGCCTTGTGATTTGAGGTTGTAAGTGTCAATTAGTGTTGTTAATCACTAATGCACTTTAATATTTATGAAAGAAGGGTTAATGGGTAAGTTTGACTTGATTGTGAGTTTAAGTGAGATAAAATGGGTCAAAATGTACTAGTTGACCTAATGGGATGAAATGGGTATGGATTACCCTAAGTTTTGTGTTAATTGAAGTTAATAGACTTTAATTCACTAGTCTTAGTGATTAAAGTCGAGTCTTGGCCATGTAAGGGCGGTTGTGAGTAGTTGAGTCATTTAATGCAATTTGGGTCATTAAATGCTCAAGTGGGAGTATTGTGGTTAATCCCACTAGTTGTGAAATTAAATGTGCACTAAATGATTTAGGTACATTGCGTTGAAGCTCGGAAGTGCTAAATCATCACCCTTGTGACAAGTGAGTGGAATAATTATGCGTTCATGTATATGGCGTGTTTATTTGTGAATGTTATGGTATGAACCACGTGCCGGTAGTGCCATAACATGTGTGGGATGGGAGTGTGAACCACTAGCCGGTAGCACTATAAACTAAGATGTGAACCACGAGCCGGTAGCATCGAGTGTGAACCACGAGCCGGTAGCACTATAAACTAAGATGTGAACCACGAGCCGGTAGCATCGAGTGTGAACCACGAGCCGGTAGCACTATAAACGAGTATGACTCAAATGCGTATGGTGTGAACCATGAGCCGGTAGTTGATGTTATGCGAGGTGTATATAAAATAACTTATATTTTACAAGGAAATACTATTAAATATGATACAATTTTACACAAGATATGTATTTATTTATTTATAGAATGGATATACTTAAACCTTGCTACAACACTTATAGGCAGTGTACCTAATCGTACAGTAGTGTAGTTTTTAGTAAGTCCGGTTCGTTCCACAGGGAATCTTTTTCACAAAGCTTAACGCTATATTAGTTTAAATTTATAAAAATACAAATATATATATAAGTAATATTATTATTATAAAGGGGGGTTTTTACCGTTTAATGACCGGTTTGTCGATTTTAAAAACTTTAGTCGCAGTTAAAACCAAATGTAAAATATTAAAAATAAATAAAAGACTTAATTTAAAGCGTAAAGTAAATAACGATAATGAAATTGCGATAAATAAAAGTGCGATAATTAAAAAGTACGATAATTAAAAGTGCAATTAAATAAAATAACAATAAATAAAAGTGCGATAATTAGAAGTGCAATTAAATATAAAATAAAGGAAATTAAATATGAAATAAAAGAATTATGCTTATTTAAACTTCCGTAATCATGATGTTTGACGTGTTGATTTTAGTTTTATGCCCATGGGTTAATTGTCCTTTGTCCTGGATTATTTAATATGTCCGTCTGGTCTTTGTCCATAACAGTCCATCAGTCATAAATATAAAGTGCGAGTGTCCTCGTCAAATTATCCTTATACCCGAAGTCAAATATTCCAACTAATTGGGGACTTAAACTGTAACAAGATTTTAATACTTTGTTTAATAATTACACCAGGATGTCGATTGAGTGTAACCCAAGGTTTTAATACTTTGTTATCAATTATGCCAAGTGTCCTTGTACATAATTTCACCCCTGTTTTAATAATTCTAGTGGCTATTAATCCATTCCCGTGTCCGGTTAAATGAACGATTATTCGTACATATAAATATCCCGCCCATCGTGTCCGATTGAGTGTATATGGTTATTTATAGGGACGTCCAATTGTAAATCTTTATATTAAAATTAACAAACTATCATTTAGTTAAACAAATATAAAGCCCATTAATAGCCCATAGTCTAATTTCCACATGTGTCGTTCTTTTGTCCAAACCCCAATTATGGTACAAAGCCCAATTACCCAATTTTAGTAATTAGCCCAACATCATGATTACTTCGTTTTAAATAAGCATAATAATAACTTAGCTACGAGACATTAAATTAAAAAGGTTGAACATAACTTACAATGATTAAAAATAGCGTAGCGTTACACGGACAGAATTTTGACTTACACCCTTACAATATTCGCTAACATACCCTTATTATTAGAATTAAAATTAAAATTAAAATTAAAATATAAATATAAATATTTACGTATAGATATAGAGAGATTGATATTTTTTGGATCTTTTTTGCGATCAAACTGCGTTTGCTTTTATAGGGATTTGAGTCCAGGTGAGCTCCGCGAGTCGCGGCCTTTTCCCTCTTTGAACTCCGCAAGTCGCGGAGTTCGATTTTACAGCTCACACCATTTTGGAGCCTTTCTTGCCGACGGATTATTATATAAATATAATATATATATAATTTATATAATTAATTATATATTATATTATATTTATATACATAGTTAACTTGTAATTTTTAGTCCGTTGCGTCGAGCGTTGAGAGTTGACTCTGGTCCCGGTTCCGGATTTTCGAACGTCTTTGCGAATAATTTAATATCTTGTACTTTGCGTTTTGAATCTTGTACTCTTGTAATTTCGAGACATTTCTTATCAATAATTGGAACCTCTTTGATTGTATTTTGTACTTTTGAGCTTTTTGGTCTTTTGCGTCTTCAATTCGTCGAATCTGTCTTTTGTACATCAGTGATTTCTATACGGCGGTATAAACAATGGTAGTAACGATATGGTTTACAGTCCCACATGACTATAAAATTTAGATCTTTTAAGGAAATTGGATCTTTATGAAAACATTTGATCTTTTGAAAATTTTAATCTAGCTTTTACCCTAGATAAGTTTTCCGGAATAACCCTTCACCGGTGTTTGCAAAATATTTTTGTGGGTTTGGTGGGTTTCAGATTTGAAAATTTTAGCTCAAAACTTGCGGTTTTGTGTCACCCACTTGCTAACCTTGTATTAGGAAAGCAACACGTCCAGTATACTTGCTCCGTATATTACCTTTCAATAAACTACCGTCCGGTTGTAAAGGAAAGCGTTGAACAAGCAACTGTTAAGGCAATGTCCCCTGACATGCTTTTAATTATGATCTAAAATGTGTCGGACGCAATTACTATCCTTTGTAGGAGCAATAGTAAAGCTCACCCTTATAATTTTTCGGTCTGGCACAAGGTCCTGTCTTTGACCATGCTATGCAACCACCGTTCTTACGGTTGCCACCCGATTTGGTTCAGGTGAGCTAATGAATTCTAGGTGAATTCCTAGGATTTTACGTTCAAAGGTAATGAACGCATTGAAAATGGGTTTTCAGAAAATAAATCGGTTTATAATTTGATCAAAATATTTTCTCGTTCAAGCTTGAGTTTAGATATCATTGAATTCCATGAGTTTGAATTCTCAATCTTTAAGGTCAATCTCAAGGATTGAGTAATATCAGTCTTAAAAGCTGATTTTTGATCTTTAAGGAGATTATCCTTTCTGGGGATCTGATTCATTAGTCTTATCCTGCTAATTTGCACGGTGCCCCCCATTTTACGAGATAAATCCTTCTCATGGCTAGGATAAATCTGACCACTTGGCGACCCTGTTTTATGCTGAGGTCCGTGGATTTCCTGCTGATTTTAGAGATGACTTTTCTAGATTTTTTGTCAACCTACAGCTGGTCTGGACGACAACTTCCTGACCTAAATCAAGAAGTGCGTTTCTTTTTCGGAAGACTTTACTTCCTTTTAATGATGGAATTGATTCATCGTGTAGATCCATCTCTTCTTTTCTTTCATCGGGTAAAACAGTTTAGTTTAGTCCAAAGCAAAAGTATTTTCAGTTATTTGTTACAGAAATATGTGACATATGTTTAAAATATCTTGGTAAATTTTCCCACACTTGTCTTTTATTTTCCTTTTTATTGTCCTCTATTCCATTTTAAATGAATTCTAACATTTTGGTTTGTTTCTCAATTTATGTCCTTTCCAAGGTAACAATAATTTCGGTGTTAACACCTAGTTTTATCGTTCATAAATATGTATAAACATGATTTTGAGTTCATTTAATTGAAAATTTTGAAAATTTTTACTAGAATTGGGTAGTCAGTATATAAGACTAGGGCTGTTCTTTATTATCAGAGAGCACTAGATTCTAATACAACTACTGCTTTACTAGTATTTTTAATGGTAACCAAGTGTTTAAGATAAAAATTTTAAAAATCTGAAAGAATTTAACCCCTTCCCACACTTAAGATCTTGCAATGCCCTCATTTGCAAGAAATCAGTAACAATTTAAATTATTGAGGGTGATTAGCGTAGAAATGATTAAATTTTACCAAATTTTACAAACATATTGTTGTTTGTGTTGAATGATAAATGGTGCACATCATTTGTTCATTCCTTCTTGTTGTTATTTCACATATATTTTGCATCTTGTCGTCAAAATTAGTTGCTTTTTCTGAACTTAATGCCAGTCTTTGAAAATGCGTTGTTTTTCCCTGTTGTGTACATAAGATAAACTGCAAACATATATACATATTTTTGAAGTTTGGTATATTACCCCACATTCAAAAATTATTAAAATCTAATAATAAAAGTTAGAAAATTATAAAAACTATTACAATATTAACATAAGTATTAAATGTATCAACATTACAAATAATAAAATAAATAAAACTAAGTAGACTAGGGATGATACTGATTCCACTAGCGGTTCCATGCATAACCGTATGTGTTATAGAATGCTTCGGCTGGGTTATACGTAGGATACGGTGGTTGGATCTCTATAGACCAGGGAGGAAATACGGGCGATGGAGTAGGAATATAGTTTCTACCTACATGTTGGCAATGAGCTATGATTTGGTTTTGATGAACTTGCCAATCTTTAAATGCTCGATGTCTATCATTTTCATACTCTTGTGAAGCTATAAACCTTTGCATTTCTGTCATTTCATTTCCTCCTCCCACATTACCTGGCTGTTAGTTTCTCTCAACCTGTGGATGTCTACCATGGTATTGTACTGCGGCATTATTTCGCCTCTTCAAAACCTTCGCACCATGGTATACATTTAAACCTATTGTATCGCGGGGTTCTGGTTCTTCGACTAATAATCTCCCCCGACTTATATCCACACCGAGATATTCAGCAATCAAAGTAGTAAATATACCACCTCCTATTATGCTATGCGGTCTCATCCCCCTAACCATAGCTGATAAATAATAACTCACACAATAAGGTATACTTACAGCGCTTTGTGGGTCTCGAATACACATATGGTAAAACAAATCCTGTTCATTTACCTTTTCCTTATTCTTACCTCTTTGTGTAATCGAATTAGCTAAAAACCTATGAATTACTCTCAACTCTGCTCTATCTATATCCAAATAAGAGTAATTTCCCCCTTTAAATCGGTGATGGCTAGTCATTGACTCCATACACCATGCGTATCAAAATTTTCATCAATTTTCCTACCATTTAATATCAACCCTCTACAATCGGCAGATGCTAACTCCTCAGGCGTATATATACGTAAGGCATGAGCCATGTCTAGTAAAGACATGTGGCGCATCGAACCTCCTAACAAAAATCTAATAAAAGATCGATCGGTTAAACTAACTACCCGATCATTTATTTCTATACTACACAATAATTCTTCACACCATACTTTATATACAGGTCTACAAATGTTGAATAAACGTACCCAATCGTTAAAAGTAGAATTACCATACCTCTGTGTAAGTAATTCTCTAATTGGCCCGGCTAATTCTACAGCTTCTAACGGTGCCCATTCTATTACCCTAGGTACTTCAACAGCTTTAGAATGAAGAGTATGCAAACCCCTTTGGTATTTTGGATAATCTATCCAACGTCTGTCAAATCTCAAGTTCGGGTGCAACTCTTCCAAGTACATATCTGAAAATGTCATGACTGGATTAGGTATATCTTGTTTGTAGTAGTTATCCACCTCCTGTTGTTCCGCATTCTCAGCAGGAGCATTGCGAGTTTGGGATGAAGATTCACCCCTTTCAGTCTGTAAAACACATCAAACACAATTTTTGTGCATCCAAATATGCATTAGTGTCAGCAAAATCATCAATCAAAATAATTACAATGACATGTTCAATTTATATCAAACATAAGCTCATTTTCATATTTTTATCAAATCTACACTTTTTCAAATAAGCATATACGAAAATGTTTACCAAGTTCATAAGCATTCAACTCAAATAACATGTCAAAATAATCATTACTAGCAATTAAACAAGTTTCAAATGGTATTATCTCTCAAAAATCAAGTTCATGAATTTTAGACTTGAAAAAGTCCACTTTAATTCTCAAAATCATGCTTAGGCTCAAAGTTTGGATCATTTAACTACCTAAACATGTTACACTACTTAATTTAGCAACAATTCATGACAAAAATCGGCCATAACCTGTTTATATCAAAAAGCCCTAAATTTGATCAAGAACACAAACCCTAGATTACTCAAAATTTGAAGTTTAAGGCTTCTAATCATGTTAAATAGCATCAATCTAGGTTATACAAGCATAATACACAAGCAATTTAAGTATAATTACACTAAAAAGCATTAAAATCGAATTGGGGAAAAAATTGCTCAAGAACACTAATTTTCGGATTAAATGGTGTTTAGGTGTAGAAATTTACCGTTTTCCTTGAGTAATTCCTTGATAGCATCCTTCTCAACATGATTTTAGTAAAAGATTTGATGATAAACGGTCAAAAATTGCGAATTTGGTGTGTGTTTTTCGGGTGTTTGCGCAGTTTGGAGTGGGTGGGTGTGTGCAACTGAGCTGTTCAGCTCGTTTTATTTTTTTCTGGGTTTTGGTCTCTCCGCGAGTCGCGGCATTTGACTCTTTCAAACTCCGCGAGTCGCGGTGTTTGGTTTTTTTATTTTTTATTTTTTTATATAAGCCTTAACTTATAAAACAAATATAAAATAAATTTAAAATTTTGTTTTCCTTTGTTTTAGGACGAGGTCGTTTCGGATCGATGTCCTAGCCCGTCCTTCGACAAAATTTTAAAATTTGTCTTTTTGTAGCGATTGTTTTAAAAGCTAAGATTTTTTGGGTTTTTTTTAATGTTTTTGGCATACTTTAAGTCAATAAGTTTAAAAATAATGATAATAAAAGTTTTCGTCCCTCCCTCGGGTAAAGCAATTTCGGTTCAAAGACTTAGTCTTCAACTTACGACGAATTTTAAAAATCATATTTTTAACTTAGCGAAATAAAGTAAATTTTTGTTTTTAAATTCACACCACTTAAATTTAAAATGCATAAAATTAAAAATTCATATTTTAAATATTAAAAATTCACACCAAACTTAATTTAAAAATTAATATTATAAATTCACACCAAACTTAAATTATATTTTTATTTTTATACATGCAAACTTATATTAAAAATATTAATTTTTCAAATATTTACAATTTTAAGTATATTGATTTTAAAAAGTTTACAATATTATTGTAATATTAATTTTAAAAACAAAGTAAAAATAAAATTAAAAATCTTTTTGGCTTTTATCCCACTTTAATCAATCAAATATTATCAAAAATATGCGCCCCTCTTTTCGGTAAAGTAATTTCGGTTCCATGACCTAATTTAACTCATGACGAATTTTTGAAATATTTTGGGTTGATTGATTAAAGATATTTATACCTTAAGAATAAACGTTAAATTTTGCAGTGATGTAATAAATTTTTGTATGATATCAATAATTTCGGTCGCCAAACCTAATTTTATTCAATACCAATTTAATACTTTATAGCGAACAAATTAGCATTTATTATCAAAAGGTTAAAAATGAAAATAAAAAAAAATAAAAACTGTACAGACTTACCTGTGAGATAGTATTCTTAGTGATATGATCTATCCCACTCATAAGATAGTCGGTTTAATTGGTTTTCCATAGCTACAAAGGCGTAACCTCGAGCATTCTGTGTTTTTTCTTCTAAACATATGAACGGTCCGTCTCTGCATAAAGTAACAAATTCGGTGTTTGAATAGGTTTGATTATTTGAACATTTACCTCCATGTGACCATTTTCCGCATTTGTGACATCTTTCAAGGTGTCGTGCTCTTCTTTTCGCTGCGGATTTTGATTTTCCTTTACCAAATTGTAACTTATTATCTTCGCATCTGGATTCTTTTCTTACTCCGTCCAATCTTTCTCTGATTACTGATACTATTTCACTCGGAAGTGTGTCATTATTACGTTTAGTGATCAAAGCGTGTAGCATTAGACCATGGTTTAGTTCACAGGTAGTCTTCATTTCGTAAAAACCTAAAAAAATAAAAATTCAGAATGGGGGGAGAAGACTAGTTCTTTAGGGTCTGCTAGGGAAAGACCATTCGGGTTCCATTTTCGAGAACTACACGAAAACAGAAAATCTAACTCTAACAGAAATACATATTATCCTTTAAAGACTTGATTCTCCCCACACTTAGTTAGCTGTGGTGTCAAAATTGTGATTAACTTCGTTGTCGACTTCCATCGGACTATCTATGTAGTGTTTAACTCTGTGACCATTAACCTTAAATTCAATCCCATTTGAATTTATTAATTCTATCGTTCTGTATGGGAAAACTCTTTTGACTATGAATGGTCCAGACCATCTTGATTTCAATTTTCCAGGAAATAGCTTGAATCGTGAATTGAAAAGAAGAACTCTGTCTCCTTCTTTGAATTCTTATGAACTTCTGATTCTTTTATCATGCCATTTCTTCGTTCTTTCCTTATAGATTAATGAATTTTCGTATGCTTCATGTCTTAATTCTTCTAATTCGTTTAGTTGACTTAATCGTAGACGTCCACCTTCATGTTAATCAAGATTACATATCTTCAAAGCCCAAAATGCTTTGTGTTCAATTTCTACTGGAAGATGACATGCTTTTCCGTTGACGAGTTTAAACGGTGTGGTTCCAATTGGAGTTTTGTAGGCTGTTCTAAAAGCCCAGAGTGCATCCTCCAATTTAATGGACCATTCCTTCGGATTTGATCCTACGGTTTTCTCTAGAATACGTTTTAAAGCTCGGTTGGTATTTTCAACTTGTCCACTTGTTTGTGGATGATATGCGGTGGAGATTTTATGAGTTACTCCATATCTTTTAAGAAGTTTCTCAAGTTGATTATTACAGAAATGAGTTCCCCGATCACTTATTAAAGCTTTCGGTGTTCCAAACCTTGCAAAAAGACGTTTTAAAAAGTTGACTACAACTCGTGCATCGTTAGTTGGGAGAGCTTGTGCTTCCGCCCATTTAGATACATAATCAATGGCTACGAGAATATAGAGATTATTATGAGATTTTGGAAATGGACCCATAAAGTCAATACCCCAAATGTCAAATACTTCACATACTTGAATGACATTTTGTGGCATTTCATCACGTTGACTTATTTTTCCGGCCCTTTGAAAAGCATCACAGGATTTGCAAAGAAGGTGAGCGTCTTTGTAAATTGTAGGCCAATAGAATCCAGCATCATAAACTTTTCTTGCTGTTAGTTGAGGCCCATAATGCCCTCCTGTTGGTCCTGTGTGACAATGGTTTAAAATTTTACTAGCTTCATCTTCGAATACACATCGGCGTATTATTCCATCGGGACAACTTTTAAACAAATGTGGATCTTCCCAGAAATAGTGTTTTATATCACTGAAGAATTTCTTTCGTTTTTGGTACGATAATCCTTTTTCAAGGAATCCACATAGTAAGTAGTTTGCATAGTCTGCAAACCATGGAATTTCAGTATAATCTATCTTCAATAGATATTCATCAGGAAAGTTGTCTTGTATGGCCAATTCATTTAGAACTTCTAATTCGGGATTTTCAAGACAAGAAAGATGATCAGCGGCGAGATTTTCTGCTCCTTTTTTATCTCGGATTTCAATATCAAACTCTTGTAAGAGTAAGATCCAACGGATTAATCTTGGTTTGGCATCTTGTTTCGAAAATAGGTATCTAAGAGCAGAATGGTCGGTATAGACCACCGTTTTTGCTAGAACGAGATATGAACGAAATTTGTCAAAAGCAAAGACAATAGCAAGGAGTTCTTTTTCAGTAGTTGTATAGTTCGTTTGTACTCCTTGTAACATCTTACTAGCATAATATATAGGTTGAAATCGTTTTTCAATCCTTTGTCCTAAAACGGCTCCCATTGCAAAATCACTTGCATCGCACATTAGTTCAAACGATAGATTCCAATTTGGTGTTATCATGATCGGCGCATTAGTGAGTTTCTCTTTAAGAATATTAAAAGATTTGATACATTCATCTGAAAAGATGAATGGAGCATCTTTTTCTAGGAGTTTATTCATAGGAGTGGCAATTTTAGAAAAATCTTTTATGAAATGTCGGTAAAAACCGGCATGCCCTAGAAAACTCCTAACTCCTCTAACATTGGTGGGATGTGGAAGTTTAGCAATTACATCTACTTTAGCTCTATCCACTTCAATTCCTTCTTTTGAAATTTTATGTCCAAGAACGATGCCTTCTTTAACCATGAAATGGCATTTATCCCAATTAAGAACTAGATTTGATTGTTCGCATCTAATCAGCATTCGTTCAAGATTAGCTAGACATGTTTCAAAAGTATCACCGAAGACTGAAAAGTCATCCATGAAAACTTCCATGCATTCTTCTATCATGTCGTGAAAAATTGCCATCATACACCTTTGAAAGGTTGCAGGGGCATTGCAAAGTCCAAATGGCATGCGTTTGTAAGCAAAAGTACCATAAGGGCACGTGAACGTGGTTTTCTCTTGATCTTCGGGTGCTATTGGAATTTGAAAATATCCGGAAAATCCATCAAGAAAACAATAATAACTATTTCCAGCTAATCTTTCCAACATTTGATCAATAAAAGGTAAGGGAAAGTGATCTTTTCTGGTGGCGTCATTTAATTTTCTATAATCAATACATACACGCCATCCTGTTACAGTCTTAATAGGAATAAGCTCATTTTTTTCATTTGTAATGGCAGTCATGCCACCCTTCTTAGGCACGCATTGAACTGGACTTACCCATGGACTATCAGAAATTGGATAATTTAAACCTGCATCTAGCAGTTTAATTATTTCTTTTTTAACAACATCTTGCATATTCGAATTTAGTCTTTGTTGGCGTTGCACATACGTTTTATGACCTTCTTCCATAAGGATTTTATGTGTGCAATACGAAGGACTTATTCCTTTAATATCATGAATCTTCCGTGCAATGGCTGGTTTATGAGCTTTCAACACAGAAATGAGTTGTGATTTCTCATTTTCAGTAAGAGAAGACGATATTATTACAGGTAATTCAGATTCACCATGCAAATAAGCGTATTCCAAATGGTTTGGAAGTGGCTTTAATTCTAATGTCGGTGGTTCTTCTATCGATGATTTATATCGATATCTGTCTTCTTCTTTTAGCATTTGAATTTCTTCTGTTGTTGGTTCATATCCATTAGCTATTAGTGTAGCTAACATTTCAGCTTCATCAATTGGTTCAATACCTTCTCCTAAAGAACATTCTCCTGTTCCTTGTAATTCTGGAAATTCTTCTAACCATTCTGCATGTGAATCTATAGTTTGAATATAATAACACGTATCATCTGCAGATTGCGGTTGTTGTATTGCTCTATCAACTGAAAAGGTAACACTCTCATCCTCTATACTTAGGGTCAGTTTCTTACCAAACACGTCTATCATTGCTTTAGCCGTGTTTAAGAATGGTCTTCCTAATATGAGAGGAATTTGAGAATCTTCTTCCATGTCCAGAACAACAAAATCTACTGGTAATACTAAAGTACCAACTTTAACTAGCATGTTCTCCATTATCCCTCTAGGATATTTTATTGATCGATCGGCTAGTTGTATGCTTATTCTTGTTGGTTTCAATTCTCCAAGGTCTAGTTTAGCGTATAGTGAATACGGCATTAAATTTATACTAGCACCTAAGTCTGCCAATGCTTCTATTGAACTAAGACTACCCAGAAAACATGGAATTGTGAAACTTCCTGGATCAGATAATTTTTTTGGTATCTTATTCAACAGCACTGCTGAACAATTAGCATTCATAGTAACGGCCGAGAGTTCTTCCATTTTCTTTCTATTTGTGATTAGATCTTTCAAGAATTTAGCATATCTAGGCATTCCTGAAATCACATCAATGAAAGGAAGATTTACATTTTTCTGTTTAAACATATCCAAGAATTTGGATTGCTCGGCTTCAAGTTTCTCTTTCTTCATTTTACTCGGGTAAGGAAGTGGTGGTTGGTATGGTTTAACATAAGGTTTATCCTTAGCTGTGTTATCTTCATTAACCTTTTCAACTACCGGTTCTTTTTCCTTATCTTGATCAGGTTGTGGTTCTTGTGGAGTAGGAATAGCTTCATCAGAAGTTGCAGGTATTTCAGGTGGTTTAAGTGTTGTACCACTTCTTGTGGTAATGGCTTTAGCTATTTCATTCCGGGGGGTTAGCATTTGTATCACTAGGTAAACTTCCCGGTTTTTTTTCACCTATTAACCTTGCTAGGTTACTTACTTCTTGTTCCAAGTTTTGAATAGAACCTTTTTGATTTCTAAATGCTTGAGCATTTTATTCATTAGTTTGTTTTTTAGATGTGAAAAACTGCGTTTGAATTTCAACTAGCTTCATCATCATATCTTCTAAATTCGGCTTTTTATCATCGGTTTGTGGTGGTTTATTTTGAAAATTAGGTCTTTGCTGATTGTAAGTATTATTGGATACTTGTTGATTGCTAGGACCTTGTTGGTTGTTGTATGGAAAATTTCTGTTATAATTCTGGTTTTGATTGTAGATCGGTCTTGGCAGTTGATAATTATTCTGATAATTATTTCCAGGCCTTTGGTTTATGTATGAAATATTCTCTCTTTGTTCCATTGTTAATTCAATACTGAGACAATCTTTTGTCAAATGTGGTCCTCCACACTGCTCACAACTAATTCATATTGAGTGAATATCCTTAGTCATCTTTTCCATTCGTCTCTCGACAGCATCTATCTTTGCGGAAATGGAATCTAAGTCATGGCTAGAATCGGCTCTAGCTGCTTTAGATGATCTAACGATATCTTTTTCTTGGTGCCACTCATGTGAGTGGGAAGCAGTGTTATCAATAATTTTGTAAGCATCAGTTTCGGTTTTCTTCATAATGGAACCACCAGCTGCAATATCTATGTCTTTCCTTGTAGTGATGTCGCATCCTTGGTAGAATATTTGTACTATTTGACAGGTATCTAAACCATGTTGCGGACATCCTCTTAATAACTTTCCAAATCTTGTCCACGCCTCATATAGAGTTTCATTTGGCTTCTGTGTGAACGTAACAATTTCTCCTTGAAGTCTTACGGCTTTAGATGCCAGAAAGAATTGTTTAAGAAAATTTTCAACTAAAACGTCCCATGTATCAATCGCCCCTTCAGGTAACGATTCCAACCAATCTTTGGCTTCTCCCTTTAAAGTCCAGGGAAATAACATGAGATATATCTATTCATCCTCAACTTCTCTTAATTTAAATAGTGTGCAGATCCTATTAAAGGTACGAAGATGTTCATTTGGATCTTCCTTCGGCGCACCACTAAATTGGCATTGATTAGTCACCATATGTAGAATTTGTCCTTTGATTTCATAATCTGGCGCATTAATGTCAGGATGAGTAATTGCGTGACCTTGGCCAGTGCGTTTAGCTCTCATTCGGTCTTCCATACTTAAAGGTTCCAGATTCTCCATAATTGAATTTGTTGAATCCGAATCACTAGAGGATTCTGATTTAATGGTTCATTCCTCAACAATCTCTGTTTAAATGATTGGTGGTTCCGGAGGAAAATTTAATGGTTCAGGATCTATGAATTGTCCCTGAATATTATCCGGATTCTCAATTGTGAGGTCGGGTTCAAAAAATGGATTATCGAAAACTGGATGACGATTCTAAAGGAAAATCAACGGCGGTAATATTTGCTAGATGTCTTGATCTAGTTACAGGTGGTGAACGTACAAAAGGTGGTGAACGTCTTGCTCGGTGCATTCACTGAATATCCTATTAGTTTTTAAAAGGAAAGAAAAAAATTATATAAGTTATCCAATTAATAGACTTTTCTGATTTTGCCCACGTTTCGAATAGCCAAAAGATGCAGCAGAGGGGCAGGATTTGTTTGGTCTCAATATAATTGAGGACTGTTTGGCTCCAATAACCCGGTCCACGTACAAATCCAACTATTACTACGAACCAGAAAATTTTGATGTCTATCAATTTAACCACTTAAAATAAATTTTCGTAATTTTAAGAAATTTAGATAAGAAGTAGAATAAAAATCTATGTCCTAAAACTAGAATGGCGAGAAATAAGAAAGAAAAAGAGCGCATCGAAAAAGGTCGAAAAAGAAAAGATCGAAAAAATAAGAAAGAAAAAGAGTGACTTATAAAACTTAAAAATACTTGACTAACCCAACCTTATTACTATCACTAACTTAAAATTATAATCGCAAATTGAGATTACTAATTGGAATGATAATTGATACATAGGTAAAAGGCGTCTAAAAATATTAAAGCTTACAAGTAAAACTGTATCCCAAATGGCAATATCTTAAAAAGGAACTAAAACTTAAAAAGGCGTCGCAAAATTCTAAAGCACCTATATCTTAGTCTAAAGAAAAAGCACTTAAGGGATTTTACGGCAAAGCCTAAAAATCTAGAAATAAAAATAACTATGACAAAAACTATGAATTAAAACTAAATACGAGCGAAAAATACAAATATTACGCTAAAAACAATTAAAAAAAATAAAATATAAAAATATACTAAAAGTTGTAAAAAGTACAATTTTTATAAAAATATTATTTTTATATTATTTATTTATTAAGAGTGTTAATTTTATAATTTATTTAAATTAATTAAACTAAATATACAAATTAAATAAATAAACTAAACTTAATTAATTAAAAATTAAAACCTAATTAGGGTTTTTAATTAATAATAATAATAATAATTACGTAATTAATGCGAAATTAGGGTTCTGTGTAACCCGTGTCAGACGGCACCGCGAGTTAGGGTATTCCAGGCAACAAACTCCGTGAGTCGCGGGGATCGAAATTTCAGATGACTGGCTGTTTCGTTTCAGTTTTTCGACGTAATTATTTTTTTGTTTTTTTGTTTTTGTTTTTAATTTAATTAATATATTTATATAATTTAAATAAAACTTATCTTAAAAAACTAAAATAGAAATAAAATACTTTATAATTTTATAAATAAAAATCATAAAACTAGATTTATATATATATTTTTTTTCAGTTTTTTTTATGTTTTAATAAAAACAAAATATTTAAATAAAACTTATAATTTTTTTATAAAATAAAAATAAAGAAACTTTATAAAACTTAAATATTTAACAAACTCGTAAAAATATTTATATTTTTGTTTTTCTTTTTATATTTTTGAATATTTAAAACGTATTTTTACAAAAGCGTATTTTTTTATATTAGCAAACTAAAAATAAATTTTTTTTATTAGCGTTGCGCTTTCTGAAATGTCCCGTTCTTATTGATTAAAAACGTTCCATATTAATTGATTTCGTTGCGAGGTTTTGACCTCTATATGAGACGTTTTTCAAAGACTGCATTCATTTTAAAACAAACCATAACCTTTATTTCATCAATAAAGGTTTAAAAAACTTTACGTAGATTATCAAATAATGATAATCTAAAATATCCTGTTTACACACGACCATTACATAATGGTTTACAATACAAATATGTTACAACAAAATAAGTTTCTTGAATGCAGTTTTTACATAATATCATACAAGCATAGACTCCAAATCTCGTCCTTATTTAAGTATGCGACAGCGGAAGCTCTTAATAATCACCTGAGAATAAACATGCCTAAAACGTCAACAAAAATGTTGGTGAGTTATAGGTTTAACCTATATATATCAAATCATAATAATAGACCACAAGATTTCATATTTCAATACACACCCCATACATAGAGATAAAAATCATTCATATGGTGAACACCTGGTAACCGACATTAACAAGATGCATATATAAGAATATCCCCATCATTCCGGGACACCCTTCGGATATGATATAAATTTCGAAGTACTAAAGCATCCGGTACTTTGGATGGGGTTTGTTAGGCCCAATAGATCTATCTTTAGGATTCGCGTCAATTAGGGTGTCTGTTCCCTAATTCTTAGATTACCAGACTTAATAAAAAGGGGCATATTCGATTTCGATAATTCAACCATAGAATGTAGTTTCACGTACTTGTGTCTATTTTGTAAATCATTTATAAAACCTGCATGTATTCTCATCCCAAAAATATTAGATTTTAAAAGTGGACTATAACTCACTTTCACAGATTTTTACTTCGTCGGGAAGTAAGACTTGGCCACTGGTTGATTCACGAACCTATAACAATATATACATATATATCAAAGTATGTTCAAAATATATTTACAACACTTTTAATATATTTTGATGTTTTAAGTTTATTAAGTCAGCTGTCCTCGTTAGTAACCTACAACTAGTTGTTCACAGTTAGATGTATAGAAATAAATCGATAAATATTATCTTGAATCAATCCACGACCCAGTGTATACGTATCTCAGTATTGATCACAACTCAAACTATATATATTTTGGAATCAACCTCAACCCTGTATAGCTAACTCCAACATTCACATATAGAGTGTCTATGGTTGTTCCGAAATATATATAGATGTGTCGACATGATAGGTCGAAACATTGTATACGTGTCTATGGTATCTCAAGATTACATAATATACAATACAAGTTGATTAAGTTATGGTTGGAATAGATTTGTTACAAATTTTCACGTAGCTAAAATGAGAAAAATTATCCAATCTTGTTTTACCCATAACTTCTTCATTTTAAATCCGTTTTGAGTGAATCAAATTGCTATGGTTTCATATTGACCTCTATTTTATGAATCTAAACAGAAAAATTATAGGTTTATAGTCGGAAAAATAAGTTACAAGTTGTTTTTGTAAAGGTAGTCATTTCAGTCGAAAGAACGACGTCTAGATGACTATTTTAGAAAACATACTTCCACTTTGAGTTTAACCATAATTTTTGGATATAGTTTCATGTTCATAATAAAAATCATTTTCTCAGAATAACAACTTTTAAATCAAAGTTTATCATAGTTTTTAGTTAACTAACCCAAAACAGCCCGCGGTGTTACTACGACGGCGTAAATCCGGTTTTACGGTGTTTTTCGTGTCTCCAGGTTTTAAATCATTAAGTTAGCATATCATATAGATATAGAACATGTGTTTAGTTGATTTTAAAAGTCAAGTTAGAAGGATTAACTTTTGTTTGTGAACAAGTTTAGAATTAACTAAACTATGTTCTAGTGATTACAAGTTTAAACCTTCGAATAAGATAGCTTTATATGTATGAATTGAATGATGTTATGAACATCATTACTACCTTAAGTTCCTTGGATAAACCTACTGGAAAAGTGAAAAATGGATCTAGCTTCAACGGATCCTTGGATGGCTCGAAGTTCTTGAAGCAGAATCATGACACGAAAACAAGTTCAAGTAAGATCATCACTTGAAATAAGATTGTTATAGTTATAGAAATTGAACCAAAGTTTGAATATGATTATTACCTTGTATTAGAATGATAACCTACTGTAAGAAACAAAGATTTCTTGAAGTTGGATGATCACCTTACAAGATTGGAAGTGAGCTAGCAAACTTGAAAGTATTCTTGATTTTATGTAACTAGAACTTGTAGAATATATGAAGAACACTTAGAACTTGAAGATAGAACTTGAGAGAGATCAATTAGATGAAGAAAATTGAAGAATGAAAGTGTTTGTAGGTGTTTTTGGTCGTTGGTGTATGGATTAGATATAAAGGATATGTAATTTTGTTTTCATGTAAATAAGTCATGAATGATTACTCATATTTTTGTAATTTTATGAGATATTTCATGCTAGTTGCCAAATGATGGTTCCCACATGTGTTAGGTGACTCACATGGGCTGCTAAGAGCTGATCATTGGAGTGTATATACCAATAGTACATACATCTAAAAGCTGTGTATTGTACGAGTACGAATACGGGTGCATACGAGTAGAATTGTTGATGAAACTGAACGAGGATGTAATTGTAAGCATTTTTTTTAAGTAGAAGTATTTTGATAAGTGTATTGAAGTCTTTCAAAAGTGTATAAATACATATTAAAACACTACATGTATATACATTTTAACTGAGTCGTTAAGTCATCGTTAGTCGTTACATGTAAGTGTTGTTTTGAAACCTTTAGGTTAACGATCTTGTTAAATGTTGTTAACCCAATGTTTATAATATCAAATGAGATTTTAAATTATTATATTATCATGATATTATCATGTATGAATATCTCTTAATATGATATATATACATTAAATGTCTTTACAACGATAATCGTTACATATATGTCTCGTTTAAAAATCATTAAGTTAGTAGTCTTGTTTTTACATATGTAGTTCATTGTTAATATACTTAATGATATGTTTACTTATCATAGTATCATGTTAACTATATATATATCCATATATATGTCATCATATAGTTTTTACAAGTTTTAACGTTCGTGAATCACCGGTCAACTTGGGTGGTCAATTGTCTATATGAAACCTATTTCAATTAATCAAGTCTTAACAAGTTTGATTGCTTAACATGTTGGAAACATTTAATCATGTAAATATCAATCTCAATTAATATATATAAACATGGAAAAGTTCGGGTCACTACAGTACCTACCCGTTAAATAAATTTCGTCCCGAAATTTTAAACAGTTGAAGGTGTTGACGAATCTTCTAGAAATAGATGCGGGTATTTCTTCTTCATCTAATCTTCATGCTCCCAGGTGAACTCGGGTCCTCTACGAGCATTCCATCGAACCTTAACAATTGGTATCTTGTTTTGCTTAAGTCTTTTAACCTCACGATCCATTATTTCGACGGGTTCTTCGATGAATTGAAGTTTTTCGTTGATTTGGATTTCATCTAACGGAATAGTGAGATCTTCTTTAGCAAAACATTTCTTCAAATTCGAGACATGGAAAGTGTTATGTACAGCCGCGAGTTGTTGAGGTAACTCAAGTCGGTAAGCTACTGGTCCGACACGATCAATAATCTTGAATGGTCCAATATACCTTGGATTTAATTTCCCTCGTTTACCAAATCGAACAATGCCTTTCCAAGGTGCAACTTTAAGCATGACCATCTCTCCAATTTCAAATTCTATATCTTTTCTTTTAATGTCAGCGTAGCTCTTTTGTCGACTTTGGGCGGTTTTCAACCGTTGTTGAATTTGGATGATCTTCTCGGTAGTTTCTTGTATAATCTCCGGACCTGTAATCTGTCTATCCCCCACTTCACTCCAACAAATCGGAGACCTGCACTTTCTACCATAAAGTGCTTCAAACGGCGCCATCTCAATGCTTGAATGGTAGCTGTTGTTGTAGGAAAATTCTACTAACGGTAGATGACGATCCCAACTGTTTCCGAAATCAATAACACATGCTCGTAGCATGTCTTCAAGCGTTTGTATCATCCTTTCGCTCTGCCCATAAGTTTGTGGATGATAGGCAGTACTCATGTCTAGACGAGTTCCTAATGCTTGCTGTAATGTCTGCCAGAATCTTGAAATAAATCTACCATCCCTATCAGAGATAATAGAGATTGGTATTCCATGTCTGGAGACGACTTCCTTCAAATACAGTCGTGCTAACTTCTCCATCTTGTCATCTTCTCTTATTGGCAGGAAGTGTGCTGATTTGGTGAGACGATCAACTATTACCCAAATAGTATCAAAACCACTTGCAGTCCTTGGCAATTTAGTGATGAAATCCATGGTAATGTTTTCCCATTTCCATTTCGGGATTTCGGGTTGTTGAAGTAGACCTGATGGTTTCTGATGCTCAGCTTTGACCTTAGAACACGTCAAACATTCTCCTACATATTTAGCAACATCGGCTTTCATACCCGGCCACCAAAAATGTTTCTTGAGATCCTTGTACATCTTCCCCGTTCCAGGATGTATTGAGTATCTGGTTTTATGAGCTTCTCTAAGTACCATTTCTCTCATATCTCCAAATTTTGGTACCCAAATCCTTTCAGCCCTATACCGGGTTCCGTCTTCCCGAATGATGCTTCTCCGATCCCTTGGGTATTTCATCCTTTAAATTTCCCTCTTTTAAAACTCCTTGTTGCGCCTCCTTTATTTGAGTAGTAAGGTTATTATGAATCATTATATTCATAGATTTTACTCGAATGGGTTCTCTGTCCTTCCTGCTCAAGGCATCGGCTACCACATTTGCCTTCCCCGGGTGGTAACGAATCTCAAAGTCGTAATCATTCAACAATTCAATCCACCTACACTGCCTCATATTCAGTTGTTTTTGATTAAATATGTGTTGAAGACTTTTGTGGTCGGTATATATAATACTTTTGACCCCATATAAGTAGTGCCTCCAAGTCTTTAATGCAAAAACAACCGCGCCTAATTCCAAATCATGCGTCGTATAATTTTGTTCGTGAATCTTCAATTGTCTAGACACATAAGCAATCACCTTCGTTCGTTGCATTAATACACAACCGAGACCTTGCTTTGATGCGTCACAATAAATCACAAAATCATCATTCCCTTCAGGCAATGACAATATAGGTGCCGTAGTTAGCTTTTTCTTCAATAACTGAAACGCTTTCTCTTGTTCATCATTCCATTCAAATTTCTTCCCTTTATGCGTTAATGTAGTCAAGGGTTTTGCTATTCTGGAAAAGTCTTGGATGAACCTTCTGTAGTAACCAGCTAGTCCTAAAAACTGGCGTATGTGTTTCGGAGTTTTCGGGGTTTCCCACTTTTCAACAGTTTCTATCTTTGCCGGATCCACCTTAATACCTTCTTTGTTCACTATGTGACTGAGGAATTGAACTTCTTCCAATGAAAATGCACACTTTGAAAACTTAGCGTACAATTCTTCCTTCCTCAATACTTCTAACACCTTTCTCAAATGTTCACCGTGTTCTTGGTCATTCTTTGAGTAAATAAGTATGTCATCAATGAAAACAATGACAAACTTGTCAAGGTATGGTCCACACACTCGGTTCATAAGGTCCATGAACACAGCTGGTGTATTACTTAAACCAAACGGCATGACCATAAACTCGTAATGACCGTAACGTGTTCTGAAAGCAGTCTTTGGAATATCATCTTCTTTCACCCGCATTTGATGATACCCGGAACGTAAGTCAATCTTTGAATAAACAGACGAGCCTTGTAGTTGATCAAATAAGTTGTCGATTCTCGATAGTGGGTAGCGGTTCTTGATGGTAAGTTTGTTCAACTCTCGGTAGTCGATACACAACCTGAATGTACCATCTTTCTTCTTGACAAACAAAACAGGAGCTCCCCACGGTGATGTGCTTGGTCGAATGAAACCACGCTCTAAAAGTTCTTGTAATTGGCTTTGCAGTTCTTTCATCTCGCTGGGTGCGAGTCTGTAAGGAGCACGGGCTATTGGTGCAGCTCCTGGTACAAGATCTATTTGAAATTCAACGGATCGATGTGGGGGTAATCCCGGTAATTCTTTCGGAAATACATCGGGAAATTCTTTTGCGACGGGAACATCATTGATGCTCTTTTCTTCAGTTTGTACTTTCTCGACGTGTGCTAGAACAGCATAGCAACCTTTTCTTATTAGTTTTTGTGCCTTCAAATTACTAATAAGATGTAGCTTCGTGTTGCCCTTTTCTCCGTACACCATTAAGGGTTTTACTTTTTCTCGTATAATGTGAATTGCATTTTTGTAACAAACGATCTCTGCTTTCACTTCTTTCAACCAGTCCATACCGATTATCACATCAAAACTCCCTAACTCTACTGGTATCAAGTCAATCTTAAATGTTTCGCTAACCAGTTTAATTTCTCGATTCCGACATATATTATCTGCTGAAATTAATTTACCATTTGCTAATTCTAGTAAAAATTTACTATCCAAAGGCGTCAATGGACAACTTAATTTAGCACAAAAATCTCTACTCATATAGCTTCTATCCGCACCTGAATCGAATAAAACGTAAGCAGATTTATTGTCAATAAGAAACGTACCCGTAACAAGCTCCGGGTCTTCCTGTGCCTCTGCCGCATTAATATTGAAAACTCTTCCGCGGCCTTGTCCATTCGTGTTCTCCTGGTTCGGGCAATTTCTAATAATGTGGCCCGGTTTTCCACATTTATAACAAACTACATTGGCATAACTTGCTCCGACACTACTTGCTCCACCATTACTCGTTCCGACACCATTTGTTCCTTTCGTTCTATTAACCCCTGGTCCGTAGACCTCACACTTCGCCGCGCTATGACCATTTCTTTTAAACTTATTGCAAAATTTGGTGCAGAACCCCGAGTGATACTTTTCACACCTTTGGCATAGCTGCTTCTGATTGTTGTTGTTGTTGCGGTTATTATTGTTGTTGGGATGATTGTTGTAGTTGCTGTTGTTGTTGTTGTTGTTGTTGTTGTTGGGCCGTTAGTTGTAGTTGCAATTGATGTTGCGATTGTTGGGATAATTGTTGCGATTATTGTTGTAATTGCTGTTGTTGTTATATTGGTGATTCTTATCACCGTTTTCCTCCCACTTTCTTTTGACTTGCTTCACATTGGCCTCTTCAGCAGTCTGTTCTTTAATTCTTTCTTCAATCTGGTTCACTAGTTTGTGAGCCATTCTACATGCCTGTTGTATGGAGGCGGGCTCGTGTGAACTTATATCTTCTTGGATTCTTTCCGGTAATCCTTTCACAAACACGTCGATCTTCTCTACCTCATCTTCGAACGCTCCCGGACACAATAGGCACAATTCTGTGAATCGTCTTTCATTCGTGGTAATATCAAATCCTTGGGTTCGTAACCCTCTAAGTTCTGTCTTGAGCTTATTGACCTCGGTTCTGGGACGGTACTTCTCGTTCATCAAGTGCTTGAATGCTGACCACGGTAGTGCGTACACATCATCTTGTCCCACTTGCTCTAGATAGGTATTCCACCATGTTAACGCAGAACCTGTGAAGGTATGCGTAGCGTACTTCACTTTGTCCTCTTCAGTACACTTACTTATGGCAAACACCGATTCGACCTTCTCAGTCCACCGTTTCAATCCGATCGGTCCTTCGGTTCCATCAAATTCCAAAGGTTTGCAGGCAGTGAATTCTTTGTAGGTGCATCCTACACGATTTCCTGTACTGCTAGATCCAAGGTTATTGTTGGTATGTAGCGCAGCCTGTACTGCGGCTATGTTTGAAGCTAGAAAAGTACGGAATTCCTCTTCATTCATATTCACGGTGTGTCGAGTAGTCGGTGCCATTTCCTTCAAAATAGTCAAATGGAACAAGTTAATCATACAGAATATTAAGAGTAGTTAATAGTATTTCGTAGCATAATATGAACTCATTTATAAAAGCTTTTTCTTCATATTAGCGTTTTATAAGTTTAAATTCGGGTAGTACCTACCCGTTAAGTTCATACTTAGTAGCTAATATACAATTCATCTACTACAATTCTATATGAAAAACTGATTATAATAATATTTCGCGTTCAAACTTTTATACAATATTTTACAAACTTACAATACCGCTTATTTTACATAAAGCATGAAATATAGCACACAATAACTTTGATACAAGATAGTTGTGAAGATAATTCTAGCTAGTACACAAGTCGTTCAGCAAAGGCAATAAAGACACGTAATTCATACGTCCAGAAACAAGTCATGCATTCTGGTTTTACTAGGACTACTTCCCATCCTTGGTCTTGTGGAACATAACCGTTATGGCCGTTGATAAGACAGCGTGTTGTAACGTCGTCAAAGGGACGAGGGTTACGTAATGTCCAACAGTCCCGTAACAATCTAAAAACCTCATTTCTTACCCCAATTACCGACTCCGTCACTTGTGGGAACGTTTTGTTTAATAGTTGTAGGCCGATGTTCTTGTTCTCACTTTGGTGAGAAGCGAACATTACTAATCCGTAAGCATAACATGCTTCTTTATGTTGCATGTTAGCCGCTTTTTCTAAATCACGAAGTCCAATATTCGGATATATTGAGTCAAAATAATTTCTTAACCCATTGCGTAAAATAGCATTTGGGTTCCCCGCAATATATGCGTCAAAGTAAACACATCGTAACTTATGGATTTCCCAATGTGATATCCCCCATCTTTCGAACGAAAGCCTTTTATAAACCAAGGCATTCTTGGAACGTTCTTCGAATGTCTTACAAACTGATCTCGCCTTAAATAGTTGTGCCGAAGAATTCTGACCGACTCTAGACAAGATTTCATCAATCATGTCTCCGGGTAGGTCTCTTAAAATATTGGGTTGTCTATCCATTTTGTGTTTTTATACTGTAAAATAGACAAGAGTTAGATTCATAAAAAAAAAATACTTATTAATACAAGCAATTTTTACATATATCATAAAGCATAAGCACACTATATTACATATATTACACCACACGAATACAGCTATCTTATTCCGACTCGCTTTTTTCTTCTTCTTCGGTTTTGGTTCGTTTTGCCAAGTTTCTAGGGATATATGATGTTCCCCTAATACGAGCCGTCGTTATCCACATTGGTTTAGAAAAACCTGGTGGTTTAGAGGTTCCCGGGTCATTGTTACAACTTAAGGACTTCGGGGGTTGACGATACATATAAAGTTCATCGGGGTTGGAATTAGATTTCTCTATTTTTATGCCCTTTCCCTTATTATTTTCTTTTGCCTTTTTAAATTCAGTTGGGGTAATTTCTATAACATCATCGGAATTCTCATCGGAATCCGATTCATCGGAGAATTGGTAATCCTCCCAATATTTTGCTTCCTTGGCGGAAACACCATTGACCATAATTAACCTTGGTCGGTTGGTTGAGGATTTTCTTTTACTTAACCGTTTTATTATTTCCCCCACCGGTTCTATTTCTTCATCCGGTTCCGATTCTTCTTCCGGTTCCGATTCTTCTTCTGGTTCCGACTCTTCTTCCGGTTCCTCTTCGGGAACTTGTGAATCAGTCCACGAATCATTCCAATTTACATTTGACTCTTCATTATTATTAGGTGAGTCAATGGGATTTGTTCTAGAGGTAGACATCTATCACATAATATCAAACGCGTTAAGAGATTAATATATCACATAATATTCACATGTTAAAAATATATAGTTTCCAACAAAATTTGTTAAGCAATCATTTTTCAAGTAAACACGGTCGAAGTCCAGACTCACTAATGCATCCTAACAAACTCGATAAGACACACTAATGCAAAATTCTGGTTCTCTAAGACCAACGCTCGGATACCAACTGAAATGTCCCGTTCTTATTGATTAAAAACGTTCCATATTAATTGATTTCGTTGCGAGGTTTTGACCTCTATATGAGACATTTTTCAAAGACTGCATTCATTTTAAAACAAACCATAACCTTTATTTCATCAATAAAGGTTTAAAAAGCTTTACGTAGATTATCAAATAATGATAATCTAAAATATCCTGTTTACACACGACCATTACATAATGGTTTACAATACAAATATGTTACAACAAAATAAGTTTCTTGAATGCAGTTTTTACATAATATCATACAAGCATGTTCTCTAAATCTCGTCCTTATTTAAGTATGCGACAGCGGAAGCTCTTAATAATCACCTGAGAATAAACATGCTTAAAACGACAACAAAAATGTTGGTGAGTTATAGGTTTAACCTATATATATCAAATCATAATAATAGACCACAAGATTTCATATTTCAATACACACCCCATACATAGAGATAAAAATCATTCATATGGTGAACACCTGGTAACCGACATTAACAAGATGCATATATAAGAATATCCCCATCATTCCGGGACACCCTTCGGATATGATATAAATTTCGAAGTACTAAAGCATCCGGTACTTTGGATGGGGTTTGTTAGGCCCAATAGATCTATCTTTAGGATTCGCGTCAATTAGGGTGTCTGTTCCCTAATTCTTAGATTACCAGACTTAATAAAAAGGGGCATATTCGATTTCGATAATTCAACCATAGAATGTAGTTTCACGTACTTGTGTCTATTTTGTAAATCATTTATAAAACCTGCTTGTATTCTCATCCCAAAAATATTAGATTTTAAAAGTGGGACTATAACTCACTTTCACAGATTTTTACTTCGTCGGGAAGTAAGACTTGGCCACTGGTTGATTCACGAACCTATAACAATATATACATATATATCAAAGTATGTTCAAAATATATTTATAACACTTTTAATATATTTTGATGTTTTAAGTTTATTAAGTCAGCTGTCCTCGTTAGTAACCTACAACTAGTTGTTCACAGTTAGATGTATAGAAATAAATCGATAAATATTATCTTGAATCAATCCACGACCCAGTGTATACGTATCTCAGTATTGATCACAACTCAAACTATATATATTTTGGAATCAACCTCAACCCTGTATAGCTAACTCCAACATTCACATATAGAGTGTCTATGGTTGTTCCGAAATATATATAGATGTGTCGACATGATAGGTCGAAACATTGTATACGTGTCTATGGTATCTCAAGATTTCATAATATACAATACAAGTTGATTAAGTTATGGTTGGAATAGATTTGTTACAAATTTTCACGTAGCTAAAATGAGAAAAATTATCCAATCTTGTTTTACCCATAACTTCTTCATTTTAAATCCGTTTTGAGTGAATCAAATTGCTATGGTTTCATATTGAACTCTATTTTATGAATCTAAACAGAAAAAGTATAGGTTTATAGTCGGAAAAATAAGTTACAAGTCATTTTTGTAAAGGTAGTCATTTCAGTCGAAAGAACGACGTCTAGATGACTATTTTAGAAAACATACTTCCACTTTGAGTTTAACCATAATTTTTGGATATAGTTTCATGTTCATAATAAAAATCATTTTCTCAGAATAACAACTTTTAAATCAAAGTTTATCATAGTTTTTAATTAACTAACCCAAAACAGCCCGCGGTGTTACTACGACGGCGTAAATCCGGTTTTACGGTGTTTTTCGTGTCTCCAGGTTTTAAATCATTAAGTTAGCATATCATATAGATATAGAACATGTGTTTAGTTGATTTTAAAAGTCAAGTTAGAAGGATTAACTTTTGTTTGCGAACAAGTTTAGAATTAACTAAACTATGTTCTAGTGATTACAAGTTTAAACTTTCGAATAAGATAGCTTTATATGTATGAATTGAATGATGTTATGAACATCATTACTACCTTAAGTTCCTTGGATAAACCTACTGGAAAAGTGAAAAAT
This sequence comes from Rutidosis leptorrhynchoides, assembly GCF_046630445.1. NCBI lineage: Eukaryota > Viridiplantae > Streptophyta > Magnoliopsida > Asterales > Asteraceae > Rutidosis > Rutidosis leptorrhynchoides. Next base: position 164,464,630 of record NC_092338.1, on the reverse strand, counting down.
GGATCTAGCTTCAACGGATCCTTGGATGGCTCGAAGTTCTTGAAGCAGAATCATGACACGAAAACAAGTTCAAGTAAGATCATCACTTGAAATAAGATTGTTATAGTTATAGAAATTGAACCAAAGTTTGAATATGATTATTACCTTGTATTAGAGTGATAACCTACTGTAAGAAACAAAGATTTCTTGAAGTTGGATGATCACCTTACAAGATTGGAAGTGAGCTAGCAAACTTGAAAGTATTCTTGATTTTATGTAACTAGAACTTGTAGAATATATGAAGAACACTTAGAACTTGAAGATAGAACTTGAGAGAGATCAATTAGATGAAGAAAATTGAAGAATGAAAGTGTTTGTAGGTGTTTTTGGTCGTTGGTGTATGGATTAGATATAAAGGATATGTAATTTTGTTTTCATGTAAATAAGTCATGAATGATTACTCATATTTTTGTAATTTTATGAGATATTTCATGCTAGTTGCCAAATGATGGTTCCCACATGTGTTAGGTGACTCACATGGGCTGCTAATAGCTGATCATTGGAGTGTATATACCAATAGTACATACATCTAAAAGCTGTGTATTGTACGAGTACGAATACGGGTGCATACGAGTAGAATTGTTGATGAAACTGAACGAGGATGTAATTGTAAGCATGTTTGTTAAGTAGAAGTATTTTGATAAGTGTATTGAAGTCTTTCAAAAGTGTATAAATACATATTAAAACACTACATGTATATACATTTTAACTGAGTCGTTAAGTCATCGTTAGTCGTTACATGTAAGTGTTGTTTTGAAACTTTTAGGTTAACGATCTTGTTAAATGTTGTTAACCCAATGTTTATAATATCAAATGAGATTTTAAATTATTATATTATCATGATATTATCATGTATGAATATCTCTTAATATGATATATATACATTAAATGTCTTTACAACGATAATCGTTACATATATGTCTCGTTTAAAAATCATTAAGTTAGTAGTCTTGTTTTTACATATGTAGTTCATTGTTAATATACTTAATGATATGTTTACTTATCATAGTATCATGTTAACTATATATATATCCATATATATGTCATCATATAGTTTTTACAAGTTTTAACGTTCGTGAATCACCGGTCAACTTGGGTGGTCAATTGTCTATATGAAACCTATTTCAATTAATCAAGTCTTAACAAGTTTGATTGCTTAACATGTTGGAAACATTTAATCATGTAAATATCAATCTCAATTAATATATATATAAACATGGAAAAGTTCGGGTCACTACACTTTCGGCGTTTAAAATCCCCGGCAGCGGCGCCAAAAATACTTGATGTTATGCGAGGTGTATATAAAATAGCTTATATTTTACAAGGAAATACTATTAAATATGATACAATTTTACACAAGATATTTATTTATTTATAGAATGGATATACTTAAACCTTGCTACAACACTTATAGGCAGTGTACCTAATCGTACAGTAGTGTAGTTTTTAGTAAGTCCGGTTCGTTCCACAGGGAATCTTTTTCACAAAGCTTAACGCTATATTAGTTTAAATTTATAAAAATACAAATATATATATATAAGTAATATTATTATTATAAAGGGGGTTTTTACCGTTTAATGACCGGTTTGTCGATTTTAAAAACTTTAGTCGCAGTTAAAACCAAATGTAAAATATTAAAAATAAATAAAAGACTTAATTTAAAGCGTAAAGTAAATAACGATAATGAAATTTCGATAAATAAAAGTGCGATAATTAAAAAGTACGATAATTAAAAGTGCAATTAAATACAATAACAATAAATAAAAGTGCGATAATTAGAAGTGCAATTAAATATATAATAAAGGAAATTAAATATGAAATAAAAGAATTATGCTTATTTAAACTTCCGTAATCATGATGTTTGACGTGTTGATTTTAGTTTTATGCCCATGGGTTAATTGTCCTTTGTCCTGGATTATTTAATATGTCCGTCTGGTCTTTGTCCATAACAGTCCATCAGTCATAAATATAAAGTGCGAGTGTCCTCGTCAAATTATCCTTATACCCGAAGTCAAATATTCCAACTAATTGGGGACTTAAACTGTAACAAGATTTTAATACTTTGTTTAATAATTACACCAGGATGTCGATTGAGTATAACCCAAGGTTTTAATACTTTGTTATCAATTATGCCAAGTGTCCTTGTACATAATTTCACCCCTGTTTTAATAATTCTAGTGGCTATTAATCCATTCCCGTGTCCGGTTAAATGAACGATTATTCGTACATATAAATATCCCGCCCATCGTGTCCGATTGAGTGTATATAGTTATTTATAGGGACGTCCAATTGTAAATCTTTATATTAAAATTAACAAACTATCATTTAGTTAAACAAATATAAAGCCCATTAATAGCCCATAGTCTAATTTCCACATGTGTCGTTCTTTTGTCCAAACCCCAATTATGGTACAAAGCCCAATTACCCAATTTTAGTAATTAGCCCAACATCATGATTACTTCGTTTTAAATAAGCATAATAATAACTTAGCTACGAGACATTAAATTAAAAAGGTTGAACATAACTTACAATGATTAAAAATAGCGTAGCGTTACACGGACAGAATTTTGACTTACACCCTTACAATAGCGTAGCGTAGAGAGATTGATATTTTTTGGATCTTTTTTGCGATCAAACTGCGTTTGCTTTTATAGGGATTTGAGTCCAGGTGAGCTCCGCGAGTCGCGGCCTTTTCCCTCTTTGAACTCCGCAAGTCGCGGAGTTCGATTTTACAGCTCACACCATTTTGGAGCCTTTCTTGCCGACGGATTATTATATAAATATAATATATATATAATTTATATAATTAATTATATATTATATTATATTTATATACATAGTTAACTTGTAATTTTTAGTCCGTTGCGTCGAGCGTTGAGAGTTGACTCTGGTCCCGGTTCCGGATTTTCGAACGTCTTTGCGAATAATTTAATATCTTGTACTTTGCGTTTTGAATCTTGTACTCTTGTAATTTCGAGACATTTCTTATCAATAATTGGAACCTCTTTGATTGTATTTTGTACTTTTGAGCTTTTTGGTCTTTTGCGTCTTCAATTCGTCGAATCTGTCTTTTGTCTTCACCTTTTATTATTTTAAACGAATATTACTTGTAAATAGAACAATTGCAACTAAAAGCTTGTCTTTCTTGAGGAATAATGCTATAAAATATATGTTCGTTTTTAGCATTATCAATTATTCCCACACTTGAGCGTTGCTTGTCCTCAAGCAATATAGTCTTGAAATACTAGAATCACTTCTTTATTTTTCACACTTTGTACATCAGTGATTTCTATACGGCGGTATAAACAATGGTAGTAACGATATGGTTTACAGTCCCACATGACTATAAAATTTAGATCTTTTAAGGAAATTGGATCTTTATGAAAACATTTGATCTTTTGAAAATTTTAATCTAGCTTTTACCCTAGATAAGTTTTCCGGAATAACCCTTCACCGGTGTTTGCAAAATATTTTTGTGGGTTTGGTGGGTTTCAGATTTGAAAATTTTAGCTCAAAACTTGCTGTTTTGTGTCACCCACTTGCTAACCCTGTATTAGTAAAGCAACACGTCCAGTATACTTGCTCCGTATATTACCTTTCGATAAACTACCGTCCGGTTGTAAAGGAAAGCCTTGAACAAGCAACTGTTAAGGCAATGTCCTCTGACATACTTTTAATTATGGTCTAAAATGTGTCGGACGCAATTACTATCCTTTGTAGGAGCAATAGTAAAGCTCACCCTTATAATTTTTCGGTCTGGCACAAGGTCCTGTCTTTGACCATGTTATGCAACCACCGTTCTTACGGTTGACACCCGATTTGGTTCAGGTGACCTAATGAATTCCAGGTGAATTCTTAGGATTTTACGTTCAAAGGTAATGAACGCATTAAAAATGGGTTTTCAGAAAACAAATCGGTTTATAATTTGATCAAAATATTTTCTCGTTCAAGCTCGAGTTTAGATATCATTGAATTCCATGAGTTTGAATTCTCAATCTTTAAGGTCAATCTCAAGGATTGAGTAATATCAGTCTTAAAAGCTGATTTTTGATCTTTAAGGAGATTATCCTTTCTGGGGATCTGATTCATTAGTCTTATCCAGCTAATTTGCACGGTGCCCCCCATTTTACGAGATAAATCCTTCTCATGGCTAGGATAAATCTGACCACTTGGCGACCCTGTTTTATGCTGAGGTCTGTGGATTTCCTGCTGATTTTAGAGATGACTTTTCTAGATTTTTTGTCAACCTACAGCTGGTCTGGACGACAACTTCCTGACCTAAATCAAGAAGCGCATTTCTTTTTCGGAAGACTTTACTTCCTTTTAATGATGGAATTGATTCATCGTGTAGATCCATCTCTTCTTTTCTTTCATCGGGTAAAACAGTTTAGTTTAGTCCAAAGCAAAAGTATTTTCTGTTATTTGTTACAGAAATATGTGACATATGTTTAAAATATCTTGGTAAATTTTCCCACACTTGGCTTTTATTTTCCTTTTTATTGTCCTCTATTCCATTTTAAATGAATTCTAACATTTTGGTTTGTTTCTCAATTTATGTCTTTTCCAAGGTAACAATAATTTTGGTGTTAACACCTAGTTTTATCGTTCATAAATATGTATAAACATGATTTTGAGTTCATTTAATTGAAAATTTTGAAAAATTTTACTAGAATTGGGTAGTCAGTATATAAGACTAGGGCTGTTCTTTATTATCAGAGAGCACTAGATTCTAATACAACTACTGCTTTACTAGTATTTTTAATGGTAACCAAGTGTTTAAGATAAAAATTTTAAAAATCCGAAAGAATTTAACCCCTTCCCACACTTAAGATCTTGCAATGCCCTCATTTGCAAGAAATCAGTAACAATTTAAATTATTGAGGGTGATTAGCGTAGAAATGATTAAATTTTACCAAATTTTCCAAACATATTGTTGTTTGTGTTGAATGATAAATGGTGCACATCATTTGTTCATTCCTTCTCGTTGTTATTTCACATATATTTTGCATCTTGTCGTCAAAATTAGTTGCTTTTGCTGAACTTAATGCCAGTCTTTGAAAATGCGTTGTTTTTCCCTGTTGTGTACATAAGATAAACTGCAAACATATATACATATTTTTGAAGTTTGGTATATTACCCCACATTCAAAAATTATTAAAATCTAATAATAAAAGTTAGAAAATTATAAAAACTATTACAATATTAACATAAGTATTAAATGTATCAACATTACAAATAATAAAATAAATAAAACTAAGTAGACTAGGGATGATACTGATACCAGTAGGGGTTCCATGCATAACCGTATGTGTTATAGAATGCTTCGGCTGGGTTATACGTAGGATACGGTGGTTGGATCTCTATAGACCAGGGAGGAAATACGGGCGATGGAGTAGGAATATAGTTTCTACCTACATGTTGGCAATGAGCTATGATTTGGTTTCGATGAACTTGCCAATCTTCAAATGCTCAATGTCTAGCATTTTCATACTCTTGTGAAGCTATAAACCTTTGCATTTCTGTCATTTCATTTCCTCCTCCCACATTACCTGGCTGTTGGTTTCTCTCAACCTGTGGATGTCTACCATGGTATTGTACTGCGGCGTTATTTCGCCTCTTCAAAACCTTCGCACCATGGTATACATTTAAACCTATTGTATCGCGGGGTTCTGGTTCTTCGACTAATAATCCCCCCCGACTTATATCCACACTGAGATATTCAGCAATCAAAGTAATAAATATACCACCTCCTATTATGCTATGCGGTCTCATCCCCCTAACCATAGCTGATAAATAATAACCCACACAATAAGGTATACTTACAGCGCTTTGTGGGTCTCGAATACACATATGGTAAAACAAATCCTGTTCATTTACCTTTTCCTTATTCTTACCTCTTTGTGTAATCGAATTAGCTAAAAACCTATGAATTACTCTTAACTCTGCTCTATCTATATCCAAATAAGAGTAATTTCCCCCTTTAAATCGGTTATGGCTAGTCATTTGACTCCATACACCATGCGTATCAAAATTTTCATCAATTTTCCTACCATTTAATATCAACCCTCTACAATCGGCAGCTGCTAACTCCTCAGGCGTATATATACGTAAGGCCTGAGCCATGTCTAGTAAAGACATGTGGCGCATCAAACCTCCTAACAAAAATCTAATAAAAGATCGATCGGTTAAACTAACTACCCGATCATTTATTTCTATACTACACAATAATTCTTCACACCATACTTTATATACAGGTCTACGCATGTTGAATAAACGTACCCAATCGTTAAAAGTAGAATTACCATACCTCTGTGTAAGTAATTCTCTAATTGGCCCGGCTAATTCTACAGCTTCTAACGGTGCCCATTCTATTACCCTAGGTACTTCAACAGCTTTAGAATGAAGAGTATGCAAACCCCTTTGGTATTTTGGATAATCTATCCAACGTCTGTCAAATCTCAAGTTCGGGTGCAACTCTTCCAAGTGCATATCTGAAAATGTCATGACTGGATTAGGTATATCTTGTTTGTAGTAGTTATCCACCTCCTGTTGTTCCTCATTCTCAGCAGGAGCATTGCGAGCTTGGGATGAAAATTCACCCCTTCCAGTCTGCAAAACACATCAAACACAATTTTTGTGCATCCAAATATGCATTAGAGTCAGCAAAATCATCAATTAAAATAATTACAATGACATGTTCAATTTATATCAAACATAAGCTCATTTTCATATTTTTATCAAATCTACACTTTTTCAAATAAGCATATACGAAAATGTTCACCAAGTTCATAAGCATTCAACTCAAATAACATGTCAAAATAATCATTACTAGCAATTAAACAAGTTTCAAATGGCATTATCTCTCAAAAATCAAGTTCATGAATTTTAGACTTGAAAAAGTCCACTTTAATTCTCAAAATCATGTTTAGGCTCAAAGTTTGGATCATTTAACTACCTAAACATGTTACACTACTTAATTTAGCAACAATTCATGACAAAAATCGGCCATAACCTGTTTATATCAAAAAGCCCCAAATTTGCTCAAGAACACAAACCCTAGATTACTCAAAATTTGAAGTTTAAGGCTTCTAATCATGTTAAATAGCATCAATCTAGGTTATACAAGCATAATACACAAGCAATTTAAGCATAATTACACTAAAAAGCATTAAAATCGAATTGGGGAAAAAATTGCTCAAGAACACTAATTTTCGAATTAAATGGTGTTTAGGTGTAGAAATTTACCGTTTTCCTTGAGTAATTCCTTGATAGCATCCTTCTCAACATGATTTTAGTAAAAGATTTGATGATAAACGGTCAAAAATTGCGAATTTGGTGTGTGTTTTTCGGGTGTTTGCGCAGTTTGGAGTGGGTGGGTGTGTGCAACTGAGCTGTTCAGCTCGTTTTATTTTTTTCTGGGTTTTGGTCTCTCCGCGAGTCGCGGCATTTGACTCTTTCAAACTCCGCGAGTCACGGTGTTTGGTTTTTTTTTTTTTATATAAGCCTTAACTTATAAAACAAATATAAAATAAATTTAAAATTTTGTTTTCCTTTGTTTTAGGACGAGGTCGTTTCGGATCGATGTCCTAGTCCGTCCTTCGACAAAATTTTAAAATTTGTCTTTTTGTAGCGATTGTTTTAAAATCTAAGATTTTTTGGGTTTTTTTTAATGTTTTTGGCATACTTTAAGTCAATAAGTTTAAAAATAATGATAATAAAAGTTCTCGTCCCTCCCTCGGGTAAAGCAATTTCGGTTCAAAGACCTAGTCTTCAACTTACGACGAATTTTAAAAATCATATTTTTAACTTAGCGAAATAAAGTAAATTTTTGTTTTTAAATTCACACCACTTAAATTTAAAATGCATAAAATTAAAAATTCATATTTTAAAAATTAAAAATTCACACCAAACTTAATTTAAAAATTAATATTATAAATTCACACCAAACTTAAATTATATTTTTGTTTTTATACATGCAAACTTATATTAAAAATATTAATTTTTCAAATATTTACAATTTTAAGTATATTGATTTTAAAAAGTTTACAATATTATTTTAATATTAATTTTAAAAACAAAGTAAAAATAAAATTAAAAATCTTTTTGACTTTTATCCCACTTTAATCAATCAAATATTATTAAAAATATGCGCCCCTCTTTTCGGTAAAGTAATTTCGGTTCCATGACCTAATTTAACTCATGACGAATTTTTGAAATATTTTGGGTTGATTGATTAAAGATATTTATACCTTAAGAATAAACGTTAAATTTCGCAGTGATGTAATAAATTTTTGTATTATATCAATAATTTTGGTCGCAAACCTAATTTTATTCAATACCAATTTAATACTTTATAGCGAACAAATTAGCGTTTATTATCAAAAGGTTACAAATGAAAATAAAAAAAAAATAAAAACTGTACAGACTTACCCGTGAGATAGTATTCTTAGTGATATGATCTATCCCACTCATAAGATAGTCGGTTTAATTGGTTTTCCATAGCTACAAAGGCGTAACCTCGAGCATTCAGTGTTTTTTCTTCTAAACATATGAACGGTCCGTCTCTGCATAAAGTAACAAATTCGGTGTTTGAATAGGTTTGATTATTTGAACATTTACCTCCATGTGACCATTTTCCACATTTGTGACATCTTTCAAGGTGTCGTGCTCTTCTTTTCGCTGCGGATTTTGATTTTTCTTTACCAAATTGTAACTTATTATCTTCGCATCTGGATTCTTTTCTTACTCCGTCCAATCTTTCTCTGATTACTGATACTATTTCACTCGGAAGTGTGTCATTATTACATTTAGTGATCAAAGCGTGTAGCATTAGACCATGGTTTAGTTCACAGGCAGTCTTCATTTCGTAAAAACCTAAAAAAATAAAAATTCAGAATGGGGGGAGAAGACTAGTTCTTTAGGGTCTGCTAGGGAAAGACCATTCGGGTTCCATTTTCGAGAACTACACGAAAACAGAAAATCTAACTCTAACAGAAATACATATTATCCTTTAAAGACTTGATTCTCCCCACACTTAGTTAGCTGTGGTGTCGAAATTGTGATTAACTTCGTTGTCGACTTCCATCGGACTATCTATGTAGTGTTTAACTCTGTGACCATTAACCTTAAATTCAATCCCATTTGAATTTATTAATTCTATCGTTCCGTATGGGAAAACTCTTTTGACTATGAATGGTCCAGACCATCTTGATTTCAATTTTCCAGGAAATAGCTTGAATCGTGAATTGAAAAGAAGAACTCTGTCTCCTTCTTTGAATTCTTTTGAACTTCTGATTCTTTTATCATGCCATTTCTTCGTTCTTTCCTTATAGATTAACGAATTTTCGTATGCTTCATGTCTTAATTCTTCTAATTCGTTTAGTTGACTTAACCGTAGACGTCCAGCTTCATGTAAATCAAGATTACATGTCTTCAAAGCCCAAAATGCTTTGTGTTCAATTTCTACTGGAAGATGACATGCTTTTCCGTAGACGAGTTTAAAAGGTGTGGTTCCAATTGGAGTTTTGTTGGCTGTTCTAAAAGCCCAGAGTGCATCCTCCAATTTAATGGACCATTCCTTCGGATTTGATCCTACGGTTTTGTCTCTAATACGTTTTAAAGCTCGGTTGGTATTTTCAACTTGTCCACTTGTTTGTGGATGATATACGGTGGAGATTTTATGAGTTACTCCATATCTTTTAAGAACTTTCTCAAGTTGATTATTACAGAAATGAGTTCCCCGATCACTTATTAAAGCTTTCGGTGTTCCAAACCTTGCAAAAAGACGTTTTAAAAAGTTGACTACAACTCGTGCATCGTTAGTTGGGAGAGCTTGTGCTTCCGCCCATTTAGATACATAATCAATGGCTACGAGTATATATAGATTATTATGAGATTTTGGAAATGGACCCATAAAGTCAATACCCCAAATGTCAAATACTTCACATACTTGGATGTCATTTTGTGGCATTTCATCACGTTGACTTATTTTTCCGGCCCTTTGACAAGCATCATAGGATTTGCAAAGAAGGTGTGCGTCTTTGTAAATTGTAGGCCAATAGAATCCAGCATCATAAACTTTTCTTGCTGTTAGTTGAGGCCCATAATGCCCTCCTGTTGGTCCTGTGTGACAATGGTTTAAAATTTTACTAGCTTCATCTCCGAATACACATCGGCGTATTATTCCATCGGGATAACTTTTAAACAAATGTGGATCTTCCCAGAAATAGTGTTTTATATCACTGAAGAATGTCTTTCGTTTTTAGTACGATAATCCTTTTTCAAGGAATCCACATACTAAGTAGTTTGTATAGTCTGCAAACCATGGAATTTCAGTATAATCTATCTTCAATAGATATTCATCAGGAAAGTTGTCTTGTATGGCCGATTCATTTAGAACTTCTAATTCAGGATTTTCAAGACGAGAAAGATGATCAGCGGCGAGATTTTCTGCTCCTTTTTTATCTCGGATTTCAATATCAAACTCTTGTAAGAGTAAGATCCAATGGATTAATCTTGGTTTGGCATCTTGTTTCGAAAATAGGTATCTAAGAGCAGAATGGTCGGTATAGACCACCGTTTTTGCTAGAACGAGATATGAACGAAATTTGTCAAAAGCAAAGACAATAGCAAGGAGTTCATTTTCAGTAGTTGTATAGTTCGTTTGTGCTCCTTGTAACGTGTTACTAGCATAATATATAGGTTGAAATCATTTTTCAATCCTTTGTCCTAAAACGGCTCCCATTGGAAAATCACTTGCATCGCACATTAGTTCAAACGATAGATTCCAATTTGCTGTTATCATGATCTGCGCATTAGTGAGTTTCTCTTTAAGAATATTAAAAGATTTGATACATTCATCTGAAAAGATGAATGGAGCATCTTTTTCTAGGAGTTTATTCATAGGAGTGGCAATTTTAGAAAAATCTTTTATGAAACGTCGGTAAAAACCGGCATGCCCTAGAAAACTCCTAACTCCTCTAACATTGGTGGGATGTGGAAGTTTAGCAATTACATCTACTTTAGCTCTATCCACTTCAATTCCTTCTTTTGAAATTTTATGTCCAAGAACGATGCCTTCTTTAACCATGAAATGGCATTTCTCCCAATTAAGAACTAGATTTGATTGTTCGCATCTAATCAGCATTCGTTCAACATTAGCTAGACATGTTTCAAAAGTATCACCAAAGACTGAAAAGTCATCCATGAAAACTTCCATGCATTCTTCTATCATGTCGTGAAAAATCGCCATCATACACCTTTGAAAGGTTGCAGGGCCGTTGCAAAGTCCAAATGGCATGCGTTTGTAAGCAAAAGTACCATAAGGGCACGTGAACGTGGTTTTCTCTTGATCTTCGAGTGCTATTGGAATTTGAAAATATCCGGAAAATCCATCAAGAAAACAATAATAACTATTTCCGGCTAATCTTTCCAACATTTGATCAATAAAAGGTAAGGGAAAGTGATCTTTTCTGGTGGCATCATTTAATTTTATATAATCAATACATACACGCCATCCTGTTACAGTCCTAGTAGGAATAAGCTCATTTTTTTCATTTGTAATGACAGTCATGCCACCCTTCTTAGGCACGCATTGAACTGGGCTTACCCATGGACTATCAGAAATTGGATAAATTAAACCTGCATCTAGCAGTTTAATTATTTCTTTTTTAACAACATCTTGCATATTCGGATTTAGTCTTCGTTGGCGTTGCACATACGTTTTATGACCTTCTTCCATAAGGATTTTATGTGTGCAATACGAAGGACTTATTCCTTTAATATCATGAATCTTCCTTGCAATGGCTGGTTTATGAGCTTTCAACACAGAAATGAGTTGTGATTTCTCATTTTCAGTAAGAGAAGACGATATTATTACAGGTAATTCAGATTCACCATGCAAATAAGCGTATTCCAAATGGTTTAAAAGTGGCTTTAATTCTAATGTCGGTGGTTCTTCTATCGATGATTTATATCGATACCTGTCTTTTTCTTTTAGCATTTGAATTTCTTCTGTTGTTGGTTCATATCCATTAGCTATTAGTGTAGCTAACATTTCAGCTTCATCAATTGGTTCATTACCTTCTCCTAAAGAACATTCTCCTGTTCCTTGTAATTCTGAAAATTCTTCTAACAATTCTGCATGTGAATCTATAGTTTGAATATAATAACATGTATCATTTGCAGATTGCGGTTGTTGCATTGCTCTATCAACTGAAAAGGTAACACTCTCATCCTCTATACTTAGGGTTAGTTTCTTACCAAACACGTCTATCATTGCTTTAGCCGTGTTTAAGAATGGTCTTCCTAATATGAGAGGAACTTGAGAATCTTCTTCCATGTCCAGAACAACAAAATCTACTGGAAATACTAAAGTACTAACTTTAACTAGCATGTTCTCCATTATCCCTCTAGGATATTTTATTGATCGGTCGGCTAGTTGTATGCTTATTCTTGTTGGTTTCAATTCTCCAAGGTCTAGTTTAGCGTATAGTGAATACGGCATTAAATTTATACTAGCACCTAAGTCTGCCAATGCTTCTATTGAACTAAGACTACCAAGAAAACATGGAATTGTGAAACTTCCTGGATCAAATAATTTTTCTGGTATCTTATTCAACAGCACTGCTGAACAATTAGCATTCATAGTAATGGCCGAGAGTTCTTCCATTTTCTTTCTATTTATGAAAAACTGCGTTTGAGTTTCAACTAGCTTCGTCATCATATCTTCTAAATTCGGCTTTTTATCATCGGTTTGTGGTGGTTTGTTTTGAAAATTAGGTCTTTGCTGATTGTAAGTATTATTGGATACTTGTTGATTGCTAGGACCTTGTTGGTTGTTGTATGGAACATTTTTGTTATAATTCTGATTTTGATTGTAGATCGGTCTTGGCGGTTGATAATTATTCTGATAATTATTTCCAGGCCTTTGGTTTATGTATGAAATATTCTCTCTTTGTTCCATTGTTAATTCAATACTGAGACAATCTTTTGTCAAATGTGGTCCTCCACACTGCTCACAACTAATTCGTATTGAGTGAATATCCTTAGTCATCTTTTCCATTCGTCTCTCGACAGCATCTATCTTTGCGGAAATGGAATCTAAGTCATGGCTAGAATCGGCTCTAGCTGCTTTAGATGATCTAACGATATCTTTTTCTTGGTGCCACTTATGTGAGTGGAAAGCAGTGTTATCAATAATTTTGTAAGCATCAGTTTCGGTTTTCTTCATAATGGAACCACCAGATGCAATATCTATGTCTTTCCTTGTAGTGATGTCGCATCCTTGGTAGAATATTTGTACTATTTGACAGGTATCTAAACCATGTTGCGGACATCCTCTTAATAACTTTCCAAATCTTGTCCACGCCTCATATAGAGTTTCATTTGGCTTCTGTGTGAACGTAACAATTTCTCCTTGAAGTCTTACGGCTTTAGATGCCGGAAAGAATTGTTTAAGAAATTTTTCAACTAAAACGTCCCATGTATCAATCGCCCCTTCAGGTAACGATTCCAACCAATCTTTGGCTTCTCCCTTTAAAGTCCAGGGAAATAACATGAGATATATCTGTTCATCCTCAACTTCTCTTATTTTAAATAGTGTGCAGATCCTATTAAAGGTACGAAGATGTTCATTTGGATCTTCCTTCGGCGCACCACTAAATTGGCATTGATTAGTCACCATATGTGGAATTTGTCCTTTGATTTCATAATCTGGCGCATTAATGTCAGGATGAGTAATTGCGTGACCTTGGCCAGTGCGTTTAGCTCTCAATCGGTCTTCCATACTTAAAGGTTCCAGATTCTCCATAATTGAATTTGTTGAATCCGAATCACTAGAGGATTCTGATTTAATGGTTCGTTCCTCAACAATCTCTGTTTGAATGATTGGTGGTTCCGGAGGAAAATTTAATGGTTCAGGATCTATGAATTGTCCCTGAATATTATCCGGATTCTCAATTGTGAGGTCGGGTTCAAAAAATGGATTATCAGAAATTTGAATTGGAGTACTTAGTCGACTGAATGACGATTCTAAAGGAAAATCAACGGCGGTAATATTTGCTAGATGTCTTGATCTAGTTACAGGTGGTGAACGTACAAAAGGTGGTGAACGTCTTGCTCGGTGCATTCACTGAATATCCTATTAGTTTTTAAAAGGAAAGAAAAAAATTATATAAGTTATCCAATTAATAGACTTTTCTGATTTTGCCCATGTTTCGAATAGCCAAAAGATGCAGCAGAGGGGCAGGATTCGTTTGGTCTCAATATAATTGAGGACTGTTTGGCTCCAATAACTCGGTCCACGTACAAATCCAACTATTACTACGAACCAGAAAATTTTGATGTCTATCAATTTAACCACTTAAAATAAATTTTCGTAATTTTAAGAAATTTAGATAAGAAGTAGAATAAAAATCTATGTCCTAAAACTAGAATGGCGAGAAATAAGAAAGAAAAAGAGCGCGTCGAAAAAGGTCGAAAAAGAAAAGATCGAAAAAATAAGAAAGAAAAAGAGTGACTTATAAAACTTAAAAATACTTGACTAACCCAACCTTATTACTATCACTAACTTAAAATTATAATCGTAAATTGAGATTACTAATTGGAATGATAATTGATACATAGGTAAAAGGCGTCTAAAAATATTAAAGCTTACAAGTAAAACTGTATCTCAGATGACAATATCTTAAAAAGGAACTAAAACTTAAAAAGGCGTCGCAAAATTCTAACGCACCTATATCTTAGTCTAAAGAAAAAGCACTTAAGGGATTTTACGGCAAAGCCTAAAAATCTAGAAATAAAAATAACTGTGACAAAAACTAAAATTAAAACTAAATACGAGCGAAAAATACAAATATTACGCTAAAAACAATTAAAAAAATAAAATATAAAAATATACTAAAAGTTGTAAAAAGTACAATTTTTATAAAAATATTATTTTTATATTATTTATTTATTAAGAGTGTTAATTTTATAATTTATTTAAATTAATTAAACTAAATATATATAAATTAAATAAATAAACTAAACTTAATTAATTAAAAATTAAAACCTAATTAGGGTTTTTAATTAATAATAATAATAATAATAATTACGTAATTCATGCGAAATTAGGGTTCTGTGTAACCCGTGTCAGACGGCTCCGCGAGTTGCGGTATTCCAGGCAACAAACTCCGCGAGTCGCGGGGATCGAAATTTCAGATGACAGGCTGTTTCGTTTCAGTTTTTTGACGTAATTATTTTTTTTTTATTTTTTTTTGTTTTTAATTTAAATAAAATATTTATATAATTTAAATAAAACTTATCTTAAAAAACTAAAATAGAAATAAAATACTTTATAATTTTATAAATAAAAATCTTAAAACTAGATTATATATATATATATATATATATATATATATATATATATATATATATATATATATATATATATATATATATATATATATATATATATATATATATATATTTCTGTTTTTTTTATGTTTTAATAAAAACAAAATATTTAAATAAAACTTATAATTTTTTTTATAAAATAAAAATAAAGAAACTTTATAAAACTTAAATATTTAACAAACTCTTAAAAATATTTATATTTTTGTTTTTCTTTTTATATTTTTGAATATTTAAAACGTATTTTTACAAAAGCGTATTTTTTTTATATTAGCAAACTAAAAATAATTTTTTTTTTATTAGCGTTGCGCTTTCGGCGTTTAAAATCCCCGACAGCGGCGCCAAAAATACTTAATGTTATGCGAGGTGTATATAAAATAGCTTATATTTTACATTGAAATACTATTAAATATGATACAATTTTACACAAGATATTTATTTATTTATAGAATGGATATACTTAAACCTTGCTACAACACTTATGCAGTGACCCGAACTTTTCCATGTTTATATATATTAATTGAGATTGATATTTACATGATTAAATGTTTCCAACATGTTAAGCAATCAAACTTGTTAAGACTTGATTAATTGAAATATGTTTCATATAGACAATTGACCACACAAGTTGACCGGTGATCCACGAACGTTAAAACTTGTAAAAACTATATGATGACATATATATGGATATATATATAGTGAACATGATACTATGATAATTAAACATATCATTAAGTATATTAACAATGAACTACATATGTAAAAATAAGACTACTAACTTAATGATTTTTAAAACGAGACATATATGTAACGATTATCGTTGTAAAGACATTTAATGTATATATATATCATATTAAGAGATATTCATACATGATAATATCATGATAATATAATAATTTAAAATCTCATTTGATATTATAAACATTGGGTTAACAACATTTAACAAGATCGTTAACCTAAAGGTTTCAAAACAATACTTACATGTAACGACTAACGATGACTTAACGACTCAGTTAAAATGTATATACATGTAGTGTTTTAATATGTATTTATACACTTTTGAAAGACTTCAATACACTTATCAAAATACTTCTACTTAACAAAAATGCTTACAATTACATCCTCGTTCAGTTTCATCAACAATTCTACTCGTATGCACCCGTATTCGTACTCGTACAATACACAGCTTTTAGATGTATGTACTATTGGTATATACACTCCAATGATCAGCTCTTAGCAGCCCATGTGAGTCACCTAACACATGTGGGAACCATCATTTGGCAACTAGCATGAAATATCTCATAAAATTACAAAAATATGAGTAATCATTCATGACTTATTTACATGAAAACAAAATTACACATCCTTTATATCTAATCCATACACCAACAACCAAAAACACCTACAAACACTTTCATTCTTCAATTTTCTTCATCTAATTGATCTCCCTCAAGTTCTATCTTCAAGTTCTAAGTGTTCTTCATAAATTCTACAAGTTCTAGTTACATAAAATCAAGAATACTTTCAAGTTTGCTAGCTCACTTCCAATCTTGTAAGGTGATCATCCAACCTCAAAAAATCTTTGTTTCTTACAGTAGGTTATCATTCTAATACAAGGTAATAATCATATTCAAACTTTGGTTCAATTTCTATAACTATAACAATCTTATTTCAAGTGATGATCTCACTTGAACTTGTTTTCGTGTCATGATTCTGCTTCAAGAACTTCGAGCCATCCAAGGATCCGTTGAAGCTAGATCCATTTTTCTATTTTCCAGTAGGTTTATCCAAGGAACTTAAGGTAGTAATGATGTTCATAACATCATTCGATTCATACATATAAAGCTATCTTATTCGAAGGTTTAAACTTGTAATCACTAGAACATAGTTTAGTTAATTCTAAACTTGTTCGCAAACAAAAGTTAATCCTTCTAACTTGACTTTTAAAATCAACTAAACACATGTTCTATATCTATATGATATGCTAACTTAATGATTTAAAACCTGGAAACACGAAAAACACCGTAAAACCGGATTTACGCCGTCGTAGTAACACCGCGGGCTGTTTTGGGTTAGTTAATTAAAAACTATGATAAACTTAGATTTAAAAGTTTTTATTCTGAGAAAATGATTTTTATTATGAACATGAAACTATATCCAAAAATTATGGTTAAACTCAAAGTGGAAGTATGTTTTCTAAAATGGTCATCTAGACGTCGTTCTTTCTACTGAAATGACTACCTTTATAAAAATGACTTGTAACTTATTTTTCCAACTATAAACCTATACTTTTTCTGTTTAGATTCATAAAATAGAGTTCAATATGAAACCATAGAAATTTGATTCACTCAAAACGGATTTAAAATGAAGAAGTTATGGGTAAAACAAGATTGGATAATTTTTCTCATTTTAGCTACGTGAAAATTGGTAACAAATCTATTCCAACCATAACTTAATCAACTTGTATTGTATATTATGTAATCTTGAGATACCATAGACACGTATACAATGTTTCGACCTATCATGTCGACACATCTATATATATTTCAGAACAACCATAGACACTCTATATGTGAATGTTGGAGTTAGCTATACAGGGTTGAGGTTGATTCCAAAATATATATAGTTTGAGTTGTGATCAATACTGAGATACGTACACACTGGGTCGTGGATTGATTCAAGATAATATTTATCGATTTATTTCTGTACATCTAACTATGGACAACTAGTTGTAGGTTACTAACGAGGACAGCTGACTTAATAAACTTAAAACATCAAAATATATTAAAAGTGTTGTAAATATATTTTGAACATACTTTGATATATATGTATATATTGTTATAGGTTCGTGAATCAACCAGTGGCCAAGTCTTACTTCCCGACGAAGTAAAAATCTGTGAAAGTGAGTTATAGTCCCACTTTTAAAATCTAATATTTTTGGGATGAGAATACATGCAGGTTTTATAAATGATTTACAAAATAGACACAAGTACGTGAAACTACATTCTATGGTTGAATTATCGAAATCGAATATGCCCCTTTTTATTAAGTCTGGTAATCTAAGAATTAGGGAACAGACACCGTAATTGACGCGAATCCTAAAGATAGATCTATTGGGCCTAACAAACCCCATCCAAAGTACCGGATGCTTTAGTACTTCGAAATTTATATCATATCCGAAGGGTGTCCCGGAATGATGGGGATATTATTATATATGCATCTTGTTAATGTCGGTTACCAGGTGTTCACCATATGAATGATTTTTATCTCTATGTATGGGATGTGTATTGAAATATGAAATCTTGTGGTCTATTATTATGATTTGATATATATAGGTTAAACCTATAACTCACCAACATTTTTGTTGACGTTTTAAGCATGTTTATTCTCAGGTGATTATTAAGAGCTTCCGCTGTCGCATACTTAAATAAGGACGAGATTTGGAGTCCATGCTTGTATGATATTGTGTAAAAACTGCATTCAAGAAACTTATTTTGTTGTAACCTATTTGTATTGTAAACCATTATGTAATGGTCGTGTGTAAACAGGATATTTTAGATTATCATTATTTGATAATCTACGTAAAGCTTTTAAACCTTTATTGATGAAATAAAGGTTATGGTTTGTTTTAAAATGAATGCAGTCTTTGAAAAACGTCTCATATAGAGGTCAAAACCTCGCAACGAAATCAATTAATATGGAACGTTTTTAATCAATAAGAACGGGACATTTCAGTTGGTATTAGAGCGTTGGTCTTAGAGAACCAGAATTTTGCATTAGTGTATCTTATCGAGTTTGTTAGGATGCATTAGTG
The DNA here is from genome assembly GCF_046630445.1 of Rutidosis leptorrhynchoides. Taxonomy (NCBI): domain Eukaryota; kingdom Viridiplantae; phylum Streptophyta; class Magnoliopsida; order Asterales; family Asteraceae; genus Rutidosis; species Rutidosis leptorrhynchoides. The sequence continues at coordinate 164,445,384 of NC_092338.1, read as the reverse complement.
AGTCTGGACTTCGACCGTGTTTACTTGAAAACTGATTGCTTAACAAATTTTGTTGGAAACTATATATTTTTAACATGTGAATATTATGTGATATATTAATCTCTTAACGCGTTTGATATTATGTGATAGATGTCTACCTCTAGAACAAGTCCCATTGACTCACCTAATAATAATGAAAAGTCAAATGTAAATTGGAATGATTCGTGGACTGATTCACAAGTTCCCGAAGAGGAACCGGAAGAAGAGTCGGAACCAGAAGAAGAATCGGAACCGGAAGAAGAGTCGGAACCGGATGAAGAAATAGAACCGGTGGGGGAAATAATAAAACGGTTAAGTAAAAGAAAATCCTCAACCAACCGACCAAGGTTAATTATGGTCAATGGTGTTTCCGCCAAGGAAGCAAAATATTGGGAGGATTACCAATTCTCCGATGAATCGGATTCCGACGAGAATTCCGATGATGTTATAGAAATTACCCCAACTGAATTTAAAAAGGCAAAAGAAAATAATAAGGGAAAGGGCATAAAAATATAGAAATCTAATTCCAACCCCGATGAACTTTATATGTATCGTCAACCCCCGAAGTCCTTAAGTTGTAACAATGACCCGGGAACCTCTAAACCACCAGGTTTTTCTAAACCAATGTGGAAAACGACGGCTCGTATTAGGGGAACATCATATATCCCTAGAAACTTGGCAAAACGAACCAAAACCGAAGAAGAAGAAACAAGCGAGTCGGAATAAGATAGTTGTATTCGGGTGGTGTAATATATGTAATATAGTGTGCTTATGCTTTATGATATATGTAAAAATTTCTTGTATTAATAAGTATTTTTTTTTTATGAATCTAACTCTTGTCTATTTTACAGTATAAAAAACAAAATGGATAGACAACCCAATATTTTAAGAGACCTACCCGGAGAGATGATTGGTGAAATCTTGTCTAGAGTCGGTCAGAATTCTTCGGCACAACTATTTAAGGCGAGATCAGTTTGTAAGACATTCGAAGAACGTTCCAAGAATGCCTTGGTTTATAAAAGGCTTTCTTTCGAAAGATGGGGGATATCACATTGGGAAATCCATAACTTACGATGTGTTTACTTTGACGCATATATTGCGAGGAACCCAAATGCTATTTTACGCAATGGGTTAAGAAATTATTTTGACTCAATATATCCGAATATTGGACTTCGTGATTTAGAAAAAGCGGCTAACATGCAACATAAAGAAGCATGTTATGCTTACGGATTAGTAATGTTCGCTTCTCACCAATGTGAGAACAAGAACATCGGGCTACAACTATTAAACAAAACGTTCCCACAAGTGACGGAGTCGGTAATTGGGGTAAGAAATGAGGTTTTTAGATTGTTACGGGACTGTTGGACATTACGTAACCCTCGTCCCTTTGACGACGTTACAACACGCTGTCTTATCAACGGCCATAACGGTTATGTTCCGCAAGACCAAGGATGGGAAGTAATCCTAGTAAAACTAGAATGCATGACTTGTTTCTGGACGTATGAATTACGTGTCTTTATTGCCTTTGCTGAACGACTTGTGTACTAGCTAGAATTATCTTCACAACCATCTTGTATCAAATTTATTGTGTGCTATATTTCATGCTATATGTAAAATAAGCGGTATTGTAAGTTTGTAAAATATTGTGTAAAAGTTTGAACGCGAAATATTATTATAATCAGTTTTTCATATAGAATTGTAGTAGTTGAATTGTATATGAGCTACTAAGTATGAACTTAACGGGTAGGTACTACCCGAATTTAAACTTATAAAACGCTAATATGAAGAAAAAGCTTTTATAAATGAGTTCATATTATGCTACGAAATACTATTAACTACTCTTAATATTCTGTATGATTAACTTGTTCCATTTGACTATTTTGAAGGAAATGGCACCGACTACTCGACACACCGTGAATATGAATGAAGAGGAATTCCGTACTTTTCTAGCTTCAAACATAGCCGCAGTACAGGCTGCGCTACATACCAACAATAACCTTGGATCTAGCAGTACAGGAAATCGTGTAGGATGCTCCTACAAAGAATTCACTGCCTGCAAACCTTTGGAATTTGATGGAACCGAAGGACCGATCGAATTGAAACCGTGGACCGAGAAGGTCGAATCGGTGTTTGCCATAAGTAAGTGTACTAATGAGGACAAAGTGAAGTACGCTACGCATACCTTCACAGGTTCTGCGTTAACATGGTGGAATACCTATCTAGAGCAAGTGGGACAAGACGATGCGTACGCACTACCGTGGTCAGCATTCAAGCACTTGATGAACGAGAAGTACCGTCCCAGAACCGAGGTCAATAAGCTCAAGACAGAACTTAGAGGGTTACGAACTCAAGGATTTGATATTACCACGTACGAAAGACGATTCACAGAATTGTGCCTATTGTGTCCGGGAGCATTCGAAGATGAGGAAGAGAAGATCGACGCGTTTGTGAAAGGATTACCGGAAAGAATCCAAGAAGATATAAGTTCACACGAGCCCGCCTCCATACAACAGGCATGTAGAATGGCTCACAAACTCGTGAACCAGATTGAAGAAAGAATTAAAGAACAGACTGCTGAAGAGGCCAATGTGAAGCAAGTCAAAAGAAAGTGGAAGGAAAACGGTGATAAGAATCACCAATACAACAACAACAGCAATTACAACAATAATCGCAACAATTATCCCAACAATCGCAACATCAATCGCAACTACAACAAACGGCCCAACAACAACAACAACAACAACAACAACAACAACAGCAACTACAACAATCATTCCAACAACAATAATAACCGCAACAACAATAACAATCAGAAGCAGCTATGCCAAAGGTGTGAAAAGTATCACTCGGGGTTCTGCACCAAATTTTGCAACAAGTGTAAAAGAAATGGTCATAGCGCGGCGAAGTGTGAGGTCTACGGACCAGGGGTTAATAGAAAGAAAGGAACAAATGGTGTCGGAACGAGTAATGGCGGAGCAAGTAGTGTCGGAGCAAGTTATGCCAATGTAGTTTGTTATAAATGTGGAAAATCGGGCCACATTATTAGAAATTGCTCGAACCAGGAGAACATGAATGGACAAGGCCGCGGAAGAGTTTTCAATATTAATGCGGCAGAGGCACAGGAAGACCCGGAGCTTGTTACGGGTACGTTTCTTATTGACAATAAATCTGCTTACGTTTTATTTGATTCAGGTGCGGATAGAAGCTATATGAGTAGAGATTTTTGTGCTAAATTAAGTTGTCCACTGACAACTTTGGATAGTAAATTTTTACTCGAATTAGCAAATGGTAAATTAATTTCAGCAGATAATATATGTCGGAATCGAGAAATTAAACTGGTTAGCGAAACATTTAAGATTGATTTGATACCAGTAGAGTTAGGGAGTTTTGATGTGATAATCGGTATGGACTGGTTGAAAGAAGTGAAAGCAGAGATCGTTTGTTACAAAAATGTAATTTGCATTATACGAGAAAAAGGAAAACCCTTAATGGTGTACGGAGAAAACGGCAACACGAAGCTACATCTTATTAGTAATTTGAAGGCACAAAAACTAATAATAAAAGGTTGCTATGCTGTTCTAGCACACGTCGAGAAAGTACAAACTGAAGAAAAGAGCATCAATGATGTTCCCATTGCAAAAGAATTTCCCGATGTATTTCCGAAAGAATTACCGGGATTACCCCCACATCGATCCGTTGAATTTCAAATAGATCTTGTACCAGGAGCTGCACCAATAGCTCGTGCTCCTTACAGACTCGCACCCAGCGAGATGAAAGAACTGCAAAGCCAATTACAAGAACTTTTAGAGCGTGGTTTCATTCGACCAAGCACATCACCGTGGGGAGCTCCTGTTTTGTTTGTCAAGAAGAAAGATGGTACATTCAGGTTGTGTATCGACTACCGAGAGTTGAACAAACTTACCATCAAGAACCGCTACCCACTACCGAGAATCGACGACTTATTTGATCAACTACAAGGCTCGTCTATTTATTCAAAGATTGACTTACGTTCCGGGTATCATCAAATGCGGGTGAAAGAAGATGATATTCCAAAGACTGCTTTCAGAACACGTTACGGTCATTACGAGTTTATGGTCATGCCGTTTGGTTTAACTAATGCACCAGCTGTGTTCATGGACCTTATGAACCGAGTGTGTGGACCATACCTTGACAAGTTTGTCATTGTTTTCATTGATGACATACTTATTTACTCAAAGAATGACCAAGAACACGGTGAACATTTGAGAAAGGTGTTAGAAGTATTGAGGAAGGAAGAATTGTACGCTAAGTTTTCAAAGTGTGCATTTTGTTTGGAAGAAGTTCAATTCCTCGGTCACATAGTGAACAAAGAAGGTATTAAGGTGGATCCGGCAAAGATAGAAACTGTTGAAAAGTGGGAAACCCCGAAAACTCCGAAACACATACGGCAGTTTTTAGGACTAGCTGGTTACTACAGAAGGTTCATCCAAGACTTTTCCAGAATGGCAAAACCCTTGACTGCATTAACGCATAAAGGGAAGAAATTTGAATGGAATGATGAACAAGAGAAAGCGTTTCAGTTATTGAAGAAAAAGCTAACTACGGTACCTATATTGTCATTGCCTGAAGGGAATGATGATTTTGTGATTTATTGTGACGCATCAAAGCAAGGTCTCGGTTGTGTATTAATGCAACGAACGAAGGTGATTGCTTATGCGTCTAGACAATTGAAGATTCACGAACAAAATTATACGACACATGATTTGGAATTAGGCGCGGTTGTTTTTGCATTAAAGACTTGGAGGCACTACTTATATGGGGTCAAAAGTATTATATATACCGACCACAAAAGTCTTCAACACATATTTAATCAGAAACAACTGAATATGAGGCAGCGTAGGTGGATTGAATTGTTGAATGATTACGACTTTGAGATTCGTTACCACCCGAGGAAGGCAAATGTGGTAGCCGATGCCTTGAGCAGGAAGGACAGAGAACCCATTCGAGTAAAATCTATGAATATAATGATTCATAATAACCTTACTACTCAAATAAAGGAGGCGCAACAAGGAGTTTTAAAAGAGGGAAATTTAAAGGATGAAATACCCAAAGGATCGGAGAAGCATCTTAATATTTGGGAAGACGGAACCCGGTATAGGGCTGAAAGGATTTGGGTACCAAAATTTGGAGATATGAGAGAAATGGTACTTAGAGAAGCTCATAAAACCAGATACTCAATACATCCTGGAACGGGGAAGATGTACAAGGATCTCAAGAAACATTTTTGGTGGCCGGGTATGAAAGCCGATGTTGCTAAATATGTAGGAGAATGTTTGATGTGTTCTAAGGTCAAAGCTGAGCATCAGAAACCATCAGGTCTACTTCAACAACCCGAAATCCCGGAATGGAAATAGGAAAACATTACCATGGATTTCATCACTAAATTGCCAAGGACTGCAAGTGGTTTTGATACTATTTGGGTAATAGTTGATCGTCTCACCAAATCAGCACACTTCCTGCCAATAAGAGAAGATGACAAGATGGAGAAGTTAGCACGACTGTATTTGAAGGAAGTCGTCTCCAGACATGGAATACCAATCTCTATTATCTCTGATAGGGATGGCAGATTTATTTCAAGATTCTGGCAGACATTACAGGAAGCATTAGGAACTCGTCTAGACATGAGTACTGCCTATCATCCACAAACTGATGGGCAGAGCGAAAGGACGATACAAACGCTTGAAGACATGCTACGAGCATGTGTTATTGATTTCAGAAATAGTTGGGATCGACATCTACCGTTAGAAGAATTTTCCTACAACAACATCTACCATTCAAGCATTGAGATGGCGCCGTTTGAAGCACTTTATGGTAGAAAGTGCAGGTCTCCGATTTGTTGGAGTGAAGTGGGGGACAGACAGATTACGGGTCCGGAGATTATACAAGAATCTACCGAGAAGATCATCCAAATTTAACAACGGTTGAAAACCGCCCAAAGTCGACAAAAGAGCTACGCTGACATTAAAAGAAAAGATATAGAATTTGAAATTGGAGAGATGGTCATGCTTAAAGTTGCACCTTGGAAAGGCGTTGTTCGATTTGGTAAACGAGGGAAATTAAATCCAAGGTATATTAGACCATTCAAGATTATTGATCGTGTCGGACCAGTAGCTTACCGACTTGAGTTACCTCAACAACTCGCGACTGTACATAACACTTTCCACGTCTCGAATTTGAAGAAATGTTTTGCTAAAGAAGATCTCACTATTCCATTAGATGAAATCCAAATCAACGAAAAACTCCAATTCATCGAAGAACCCGTCGAAATAATGGATCGTGAGGTTAAAAGACTTAAGCAAAACAAGATACCCATTGTTAAGGTTCGATGGAATGCTCGTAGAGGACCCGAGTTCACCTGGGAGTGTGAAGATCAGATGAAGAAGAAATACCCGCATCTATTTCCAGAAGATTCGTCAACACCTTCAACAGCTTAAAATTTCAGGACGAAATTTATTTAACGGGTAGGTACTGTAGTGACCCGAACTTTTCCATGTTTATATATATTAATTGAGATTGATATTTACATGATTAAATGTTTCCAACATGTTAAGCAATCAAACTTGTTAAGACTTGATTAATTGAAATATGTTTCATATAGACAATTGACCACCCAAGTTGACCGGTGATTCACGAACGTTAAAACTTGTAAAAACTATATGATGACATATATATGGATATATATATAGTGAAAATGATACTATGATAATTAAACATATCATTAAGTATATTAACAATGAACTACATATGTAAAAACAAGACTACTAACTTAATGATTTTTAAAACGAGACATATATGTAACGATTATCGTTGTAAAGACATTTAATGTATATTTATCATATTAAGAGATATTCATACATGATAATATCATGATAATATAATAATTTAAAATCTCATTTGATATTATAAATATTGGGTTAACAACATTTAACAAGATCGTTAACCTAAAGGTTTCAAAACAATACTTACATGTAACGACTAACGATGACTTAACGACTCAGTTAAAATGTATATACATGTAGTGTTTTAATATGTATTTATACACTTTTGAAAGACTTCAATACACTTATCAAAATACTTCTACTTAACAAAAATGCATACAATTACATCCTCGTTCAGTTTCATCAACAATTCTACTCGTATGCACCCGTATTCGTACTCGTACAATACACAGCTTTTAGATGTATGTACTATTGGTATATACACTCCAATGATCAGCTTTTAGCAGCCCATGTGAGTTACCTAACACATGTGGGAACCATCATTTGGCAACTAGCATGAAATATCTCATAAAATTACAAAAATATGAGTAATCATTCATGACTTATTTACATGAAAACAAAATTACATATCCTTTATATCTAATCCATACACCAACGACCAAAAACACCTACAAACACTTTCATTCTTCAATTTTCTTCATCTAATTGATCTCTCTCAAGTTCTATCTTCAAGTTCTAAGTGTTCTTCATAAATTCTACAAGTTCTAGTTACATAAAATCAAGAATACTTTCAAGTTTGCTAGCTCACTTCCAATCTTGTAAGGTGATCATCCAACCTCATGAAATCTTTGTTTCTTACAGTAGGTTATCATTCTAATACAAGGTAATAATCATATTCAAACTTTGGTTCAATTTCTATAACTATAACAATCTTATTTCAAGTGATGATCTTACTTGAACTTGTTTTCGTGTCATGATTCTGCTTCAAGAACTTCGAGTCATCCAAGGATCCTTTAAAGCTAGATCCATTTTTCTCTTTTCCAGTAGGTTTATCCAAGGAACTTAAGGTAGTAATGATATTCATAACATCATTCGATTCATACATATAAAGCTATCTTATTCGAAGGTTTAAATTTGTAATCACTAGAACATAGTTTAGTTAATTCTAAACTTGTTCGCAAACAAAAGTTAATCCTTCTAACTTGACTTTTAAAATCAACTAAACACATGTTCTATATCTATATGATATGCTAACTTAATGATTTAAAACCTGGAAACACGAAAAATACCGTAAAACCGGATTTACGCCGTCGTAGTAACACCGCGGGCTGTTTTGGGTTAGTTAATTAAAAACTATGATAAACTTTGATTTAAAATTTGTTATTCTGAGAAAATGATTTTTATTATGTACATGAAACTATATCCAAAAATTATGGTTAAACTCAAAGTGGAAGTATGTTTTCTAAAATGGTCATCTAGACGTCGTTCTTTCGACTGAAATGACTACCTTTATAAAAATGACTTGTAACTTATTTTTCCGACTATAAACCTATACTTTTTCTGTTTAGATTCATAAAATAGAGTTCAATATGAAACCATAGCAATTTGATTCACTCAAAATGGATTTAAAATGAAGATGTTATGGGTAAAACAAGATTGGATAATTTTTCTCATTTTAGCTACGTGAAAATTGGTAACAAATCTATTCCAACCATAACTTAATCAACTTGTATTGTATATTATGTAATCTTGAGATACCATAGACACGTATACAATGTTTCAACCTATCATGTCGACACATCTATATATATTTCGGAACAACCATAGACACTCTATATGTGAATGTTGGAGTTAGCTATACAGGGTTGAGGTTGATTCCAAAATATATATAGTTTGAGTTGTGATCAATACTGAGATACGTATACACTGGGTCGTGGATTGATTCAAGATAATATTTATCGATTTATTTCTGTACATCTAACTGTGGACAACTAGTTGTAGGTTACTAACGAGGACAGCTGACTTAATAAACTTAAAACATCAAAATATATTAAAAGTGTTGTAAATATATTTTGAACATACTTTGATATATATGTATATATTGTTATAGGTTCGTGAATCAACCAGTGGCCAAGTCTTACTTCCCGACGAAGTAAAAATCTGTGAAAGTGAGTTATAGTCCCACTTTTAAAATCTAATATTTTGGGATGAGAATACATGCAGGTTTTATAAATGATTTACAAAATAGACACAAGTACGTGAAACTACATTCTATGGTTGAATTATCGAAATCGAATATGCCCCTTTTTATTAAGTCTGGTAATCTAAGAATTAGGGAACAGACACCCTAATTAACGCGAATCCTAAAGATAGATCTATTGGGCCTAACAAACCTCATCCAAAGTACCGGATGCTTTAGTACTTTGAAATTTATATCATATCCGAAGGGTGTCCCGGAATGATGGGGATATTATTATATATGCATCTTGTTAATGTCGGTTACTAGGTGTTCACCATATGAATGATTTTTATCTCTATGTATGGGATGTGTATTGAAATATGAAATCTTGTGGTCTATTATTATGATTTGATATATATAGGTTAAACCTATAACTCACCAACATTTTTGTTGACGTTTTAAGCATGTTTATTCTCAGGTGATTATTAAGAGCTTCCGCTGTCGCATACTTAAATAAGGACGAGATTTGGAGTCCATGCTTGTATGATATTGTGTAAAAACTGCATTCAAGAAACTTATTTTGTTGTAACATATTTGTATTGTAAACCATTATGTAATGGTCGTGTGTAAACAGGATATTTTAGATTATCATTATTTGATAATCTAAGTAAAGCTTTTAAACCTTTATTGATGAAATAAAGGTTATGGTTTGTTTTAAAATGAATGCAGTCTTTGAAAAACGTCTCATATAGAGGTCAAAACCTCGCAACGAAATCAATTAATATGGAACGTTTTTAATCAATAAGAACGGGACATTTCAACTTATAGGCAGTGTACCTAATCGTACAGTAGTGTAGTTTTTAGTAAGTCCGGTTCGTTCCACATGGAATCTTTTTCACAAAGCTTAACGCTATATTAGTTTAAATTTATAAAAATACAAATATATATATATAAGTAATATTATTATTATAAAGGGGGGTTTTTACCGTTTAATGACCGGTTTGTCGATTTTAAAAACTTTAGTCGCAGTTAAAACCAAATGTAAAATATTAAAAATAAATAAAAGACTTAATTTAAAGCGTAAAGTAAATAACGATAATGAAATTGCGATAAATAAAAGTGCGATAATTAAAAAGTATGATAATTAAAAGTGCAATTAAATACAATAACAATAAATAAAAGTGCGATAATTAGAAGTGCAATTAAATATAAAATAACGGAAATTAAATATGAAATAAAAGAATTATGCTTATTTAAACTTCCGTAATCATGATGTTTGACGTGTTGATTTTAGTTTTATGCCCATGGGTTAATTGTCCTTTGTCCTGGATTATTTAATATGTCCGTCTGGTGTTTGTCCATAACAGTCCATCAGTCATAAATATAAAGTGCGAGTGTCCTCGTCAAATTATTCTTATACCCGAAGTCAAATATTCCAACTAATTGGGGACTTAAACTGTAACAAGATCTTAATACTTTGTTTAATAATTACACCAGGATGTCGACTGAGTGTAACCCAAGGTTTTAATACTTTGTTATCAATTATGCCAAGTGTCCTTGTACATAATTTCACCCCTGTTTTAATAATTCTAGTGGCTATTAATCCATTCCCGTGTCCGGTTAAATGAACGATTATTCGTACATATAAATATCCCGCCCATCGTGTCCGATTGAGTGTATATGGTTATTTATAGGGACGTCCAATTGTAAATCTTTATATTAAAATTAACAAACTATCATTTAGTTAAACAAATATAAAGCCCATTAATAGGCCATAGTCTAATTTCCACAAGTGTCGTTCTTTTGTCCAAACCCTAATTATGGTACAAAGCCCAATTACCCAATTTTAGTAATTAGCCCAACATCATGATTACTTCGTTTTAAATAAGCATAATAATAACTTAGCTACGAGACATTAAATTAAAAAGGTTGAACATAACTTACAATGATTAAAAATAGCGTAGCGTTACACGGACAGAATTTCGACTTACACCCTTACAATATTCGCTAACATACCCTTATTATTAGAATTAAAATTAAAATTAAAATATAAATATAAATATAAATATTTACGTATAGATATAGAGAGATTGATATTTTTTGGATCTTTTTTGCGATCAAACTGCGTTTGCTTTTATAGGGATTTGAGTCCAGGTGAGCTCCGCGAGTCGCGACCTTTTCCCTCTTTGAACTCCGCAAGTCGCGGAGTTCGATTTTACAGCTCACACCATTTTGGAGCCCTTCTTGCCGACGGATTATTATATAAATATAATATATATATATATATATATATATAATTTATATAATTACTTATATATTATATTATATTTATATACATAGTTAACTTGTAATTTTTAGTCCGTTGCGTCGAGCGTTGAGAGTTGACTCTGGTCCCGGTTCCGGATTTTCGAACGTCTTTGCGAATAATTTAATATCTTGTACTTTGCGTTTTGAATCTTGTACTCTTGTAATTTCGAGACGTTTCTTATCAATAATTGGAACCTCTTTGATTGTATTTTGTACTTTTGAGCTTTTTGGTCTTTTGCGTCTTCAATTCGTCGAATCTGTCTTTTGTCTTCACCTTTTATTATTTTAAACGAATATTACTTGTAAATAGAACAATTGCAACTAAAAGCTTGTCTTTCTTGAGGAATAATGCTATGAAATATATGTTCGTTTTTAGCATTATCAGTAGTACCATAGCGTTATTGGTTAACCATATTGAGATTGTTGTTTGTTTAGCATATAAAATATATTGAGTTGAGTATATGCTAATGAAGCGGTGTGATAATGTACGACTTGTTAGTGTTACGGGTATGTTGACATGCTAATTGAGTTACAAGTTCGTATGAGGTATTTGGTATTGTGATTGCAAATGGATAGGTTATATATATGTATGTATAATTGTTGCACTCACTAAGCATTGCTTACCCTCTCGTTGTTTACCATTTTATAGGTTCCGGCTTGGACAAGGGTAAGGGCATACGGTTGGATTAGTTGTCTCCCGTTTGTGTTGACAGGGGATGCTTTTGGGATAGCTTTTGAAGTGGCCGAACGTTTTGGGTAGTTTAGCCCCAAACCATGCTCGAGTGTCGTTTGGATTATAAACTATCATTTGTTGTTGGTCAAACTTGTATCACATTCGTTAATGGCCTTTGTGCCTTTTTGTAAACATTAAACTCGTAGTATGTTTTGACGAATCGTGTGGAATGGGTTACATATTTAATTGGCGCGTAAATGTGTATTATATTTTTAAAAAAAAAATTTATCATACGGAGTACGGGTTGGGTTGTTTCAAGTGGTATCAGAGCATGGTCTAAGGGATTTAGGCAACTTGAGATAGGTGCCTAGACTTGGGCTTTATTGTGTGAGCGCTTTATGCAGGACTTGTAGGACTTTGGGTCTAATCGGGAATCGTTAGTGCCTTGGTTTATGTGAACTAACCTTGTGCTAATTGTTTTGTATTGTGTTTAGCAATCATCAAGCAAGACAGACGTTGTACTAGCGAGTTAATGCGACGTGCTCGCGTAGCAACGATTAGCTACCGTTGTTACGGGTGCAAATCATGTCAAACGAGTAATGTACGACGATTGTTGAGCAAGATGGGGTAGTGTGGTGTACATGTATATACTTACGTGTTATGTCGTTTCATTCCATGGTTTAACCTATTCCGTTTTATAGAATGAAGACGAGAAACGGTCTCGATCATGATAACGGAAGTACGAGCGAGGACGCCGAATTTTCGGCTAAGGTTGAGGCCGTCTTTAAAAAGTTAAAAGCGGATTTTCTTACGGACGTCCGAAAGGTCTTCCAAGATTCGGTCGATGGGCAAGTGACCGATTTGATAAATGAACGAATGAAGGCCACTATCGAAGAGGCCCTTGATGCTAGAAACATTTATCCTCGCGGTGAAGGAGGTGAAGGGAGACGGGACTTCCACTACAAGAATTTCAAGGATACTCAACCTCTGATGTTTAATGGGTGAGGGATCCATTGAAAAGCACTTGTTGGATTTCCGATATCGAGGGAGCGTTCCGTACCGCGGAGTGTCCTCCCGAGAAGAAGACGAGATATGGGTCTAGCATGTTACGTGAAGAAGGCAAGTTGTGGTGGGACGACAAAATCAATTTATATGGTGAAGAGCAATGCATGAGCTTGACATGGGAGGAGTTTAAGAAGGAATTCTTCCAAGAATACCGAACTTCTTCCGACCTTGATAGAATCCGGAATGAGTTGCATCATTTGCAACAAGGTTCAATGGATTTGGTTACTCTCAAGTCTACCTTTTTGGCAAAGACTCGCTTTTGCCCGGAATATGTTGGTGACGACCACAAGCTAATGAAAGATTTCTACCGTACCTTGAACGATGAGTTAAAGGGTAAGATTAGTCGGGGAATGGCTAAGACTTTTGAAGAGCTATTCGAGTTGGCTTGGGGTTTTGAGCCGGAGGTTCCAAGGAAGAGTGATTCACTTTTTCTAAAAGAAAGTATGAAGGTTCGAGTCATTCGAACTTTTCCAATAAAAAGAACAAGAAAGGCTTCGAAAGCGTTAATAGTGTGAAGAAGGGTGCTTCCGGGGGTTTCGGGCCCACGTGTTATAATTGTAATCAAAGAGGACACATGGCCCGTGATTGCACCTGTAGTGACCCGAACTTTTCCATGTTTATATATATTAATTAAGATTGATGTTTACATGATTAAATGTTTCCAACATGTTAAGCAATCAAACTTGTTAAGACTTGATTAATTGAAATAGGTTTCATATAGACAATTGACCACCCAAGTTGACCGGTGATTCACGAACGTTAAAACTTGTAAAAAACTATATGATGACATATATATGGTTATATATATAGTTAACATGATATTATGATAAGTAAACATATCATTAATTATATTAACAATGAACTACATATGTAAAAACAAGACTACTAACTTAATGATTTTGAAACGAGACATATATGTAACGTTTATCGTTGTAACGACATTTAATGTATATATATATCATATTAAGAGATATTCGTACATCATAATATCATGATAATATAATAATTTAAAATCTCTTTTGTTATTATAAACATTGGGTTAACAACATTTAACAAGATCGTTAACCTAAAGGTTTCAAAACAACACTTACATGTAACGACTAACGATGACTTAACGACTCAGTTAAAATGAATATACATGTAGTGTTTTAATATGTATTTATACACTTTTGAAAGACTTCAATACACTTATCAAAATACTTCTACTTAACAAAAATGCTTACAATTACATTCTCGTTCAGTTTCATCAACAATTCTACTCGTATGCACCCGTATTCGTACTCGTACAATACACAGATTTTAGATGTATGTACTATTGGTATATACACTCCAATGATCAGCTCTTAGCAGCCCATGTGAGTCACCTAACACATGTGGGAACCATCATTTGGCAACTAGCATGAAATATCTCATAAGATTACAAAAATATGAGTAATCATTCATGACTTATTTACATGAAAACAAAATTACATATCCTTTATATCTAATCCATACACCAACGACCAAAAACACCTAAAAACACTTTCATTCTTCAATTTTCTTCATCTAATTGAACTCTCTCAAGTTCTATCTTCAAGTTCTAAGTGTTCTTCATAAATTCCAAAAGTTCTAGTTTCATAAAATCAAGAATACTTTCAAGTTTGCTAGCTCACTTCCAATCTTGTAAGGTGATCATCCAACCTCAAGAAATCTTTGTTTCTTATAGTAGGTTATCATTCTAATACAAGGTAATAATCATATTCAAACTTTGGTTCAATTTCTATAACTATAACAATCTTATTTCAAGTGATGATCTTACTTGAACTTGTTTTCGTGTCATGATTTTGCTTCAAGAACTTTGAGCCATCCAAGGATCCATTGAAGCTAGATCCATTTTTATATTTTCCAGTAGGTTCATCCAAGGAACTTAAGGTAGTAATGATGTTCATAACATCATTCGATTCATACATATAAAGCTATCTTATTCGAAGGTTTAAACTTGTAATCACTAGAACATAGTTTAGTTAATTCTAAACTTGTTCGCAAACAAAAGTTAATCCTTCTAACTTGACTTTTAAAATCAACTAAACACATGTTCTATATCTATATGATATGCTAACTTAATGATTTAAAACCTGGAAACACGAAAAACACCGTAAAACCGGATTTACGCCGTCGTAGTAACACCGCGGGCTGTTTTGGGTTAGTTAATTAAAAACTATGATAAACTTTGATTTAAAAGTTGTTATTCTGAGAAAATGATTTTTATTATGAACATGAAACTATATCCAAAAATTATGGTTAAACTCAAAGTGGAAGTATGTTTTCTAAAATGGTCATCTAGACGTCGTTCTTTCGACTGAAATGACTACCTTTACAAAAACGACTTGTAACTTATTTTTCCGACTAGAAACCTATACTTTTTTTGTTTAGATTCATAAAATAGAGTTCAATATGAAACCATAGCAATTTGATTCACTCAAAACGGATTTAAAATGAAGAAGTTATGGGTAAAACAAGATTGGATAATTTTTCTCATTTTAGCTACGTGAAAATTGGTAACAAATCTATTTCAACCATAACTTAATCAACTTGTATTATATATTATGTAATCTTGAGATACCATAGACACGTATACAATGTTTCGACCTATCATGTCGACACATCTATATATATTTCGGAACAACCATAGACACTCTATATGTGAATGTTGGAGTTAGCTATACAGGGTTGAGGTTGATTCCAAAATATATATAGTTTGAGTTGTGATCAATACTGAGATACGTATACACTGGGTCGTGGATTGATTCAAGATAATATTTATCGATTTATTTCTGTACATCTAACTGTGGACAACTAGTTGTAGGTTACTAACGAGGACAGCTGACTTAATAAACTTAAAACATCAAAATATATTAAAAGTGTTGTAAATATATTTTGAACATACTTTGATATATATGTATATATTGTTATAGGTTCGTGAATCAACCAGTGGCCAAGTCTTACTTCCCGACGAAGTAAAAATCTGTGAAAGTGAGTTATAGTCCCACTTTTAAAATCTAATATTTTTGGGATGAGAATACATGCAGGTTTTATAAATGATTTACAAAATAGACACAAGTACGTGAAACTACATTCTATGGTTGAATTATCGAAATCGAATATGCCCCTTTTTATTAAGTCTGGTAATCTAAGAATTAGGGAACAGACACCCTAATTGACGCGAATCCTAAAGATAGATCTATTGGGCCTAACAAACCCCATCCAAAGTACCGGATGCTTTAGTACTTCGAAATTTATATCATATCCGAAGGGTGTCCCGGAATGATGGGGATATTCTTATATATGCATCTTGTTATTGTCGGTTACCAGGTGTTCACCATATGAATGATTTTTATCTCTATGTATGGGATGTGTATTGAAATATGAAATCTTGTGGTCTATTGTTACGATTTGATATATATAGGTTAAACCTATAACTCACCAACATTCTTGTTGACGTTTAAAGCATGTTTATTCTCAGGTGAATATTAAGAGCTTCCGCTGTTGCATACTAAAATAAGGACAAGATTTGGAGTCCATGTTTGTATGATATTGTGTAAAAACTGCATTCAAGAAACTGATTTCGATGTAACATATTTGTATTGTAAACCATTATGTAATGGTCGTGTGTAAACAGGATATTTTAGATTATCATTATTTGATAATCTACGTAAAACTTTTTAAACCTTTATTTATGAAATAAAGGTTATGGTTTGTTTTAAAAATGAATGCAGTCTTTGAAAAACGTCTCATATAGAGGTCAAAACCTCGCAACGAAATCAATTAATATGGAACGTTTTTAATCAATAAGAACGGGACATTTCAGTTGGTATCCGAGCGTTGGTCTTAGAGAACCAGAAAATTTGCATTAGTGTGTCTTATCGAGTTTGTTAGGATGCATTAGTGAGTCTGGACTTCGACCGTGTTTTCTTTAAAAATGATTGCTTAACATTTTTGTTGGAAACTATATATTTTTAACATATGAATATTATGTGATATATTAATCTCTTAACGTGTTTGATATTATGTGATAGATGTCTACCTCTAGAACAAGTCCCATTGACTCACCTAATAATAATGAAGAGTCAAATGTAAATTGGAATGATTTGTGGACTGATTCACAAGTTCCCGAAGAGGAACCGGAAGAAGAGTCGGAACCGGAAGAAGAATCGGAACCGGAAGAAGAATCGGAACCGGAAGAAGAATCGGAACCGGATGAAGAAATAGAACCGGTGGGGGAAATAATAAAACGGTTAAGTAAAAGAAAATCCCCAACCAACCGACCAAAGTTAATTATGGTCAATGGTGTTTCCGCCAAGGAAGCAAAATATTGGGAGGATTACCAATTCTCCGATGAATCGGATTCCGACGAGAATTCCGATGATGTTATAGAAATTACCCCAACTGAATTTAAAAAGGCAAAAGAAAATAATAAGGGAAAGGGCATAAAAATAGAGAAATCTAATTCCAACCCCGATGAACTTTATATGTATCGTCAACCCCCGAAGTCCTTAAGTTGTAACAATGACCCGGGAACCTCTAAACCACCAGGTTTTTCTAAACCAATGTGGACAACGACGGCTCGTATTAGGGGAACATCATATATCCTTAGAAACTTGGCAAAACGAACCAAAACCGAAGAAGAAGAAACGAGCGAGTCGGAATAAGATAGTTGTATTCGTGTGGTGTAATATATGGAATATAGTGTTCTTATGCTTTATGATATATGTAAAAATTGCTTGTATTAATAAGTATTTTTTTTATGAATCTAACTCTTGTCTATTTTACAGTTTAAAAACACAAAATGGATAGACAACCCAATATTTTAAGAGACCTACCCGGAGACATGATTGATGAAATCTTGTCTAGAGTCGGCCAGAATTCTTCGGCACAACTATTTAAGGCGAGATCAGTTTGTAAGACATTCGAAGAACGTTCCAAGAATGTCTTGGTTTATAAGAGACTTTCGTTTGAAAGATGGGGGATATCACATTGGGAAACCCATAAGTTACGATGTGTTTACTTTGACGCATATATTGCGGGGAACCCAAATGCTATTTTACGCAACGGGTTAAGAAATTATTTTGACTCAATATATCCGAATATTGGACTTCGTGATTTAGAAAAAGCGGCTAACATGCAACATAAAGAAGCATGTTATGCTTACGGATTAGTAATGTTCGCTTCTCACCAAAGTGAGAACAAGAACATCGGGCTACAACTATTAAACAAAACGTTTCCACAAGTGACGGAGTCGGTAATTGGGGTAAGAAATGAGGTTTTTAGATTATTACGGGACTGTTGGACATTACGTAACCCTCGTCCCTTTGATGACGTTACAACACGCTGTCTTATCAACGGCCATAACGGTTATGTTGCACAAGACCAAGGATGGGAAGTAGTCCTAGTAAAACCAGAATGCATGACTTGTTTCTGGACGTATGAATTACGTGTCTTTATTGCCTTTGCTGAACGACTTGTGTACTAGCTAGAATTGTCTTCACAACTATCTTGTATCAAAGTTATTGTGTGCTATATTTCATGCTTTATGTAAAATAAGCGGTATTGTAAGTTTGTAAAATATTGTATAAAAGTTTGAACGCAAAATATTATTATAATCAGTTTTTCATATAGAATTGTAGTAGTTGAATTGTATATTAGCTACTAAGTATGAACTTAACGGGTAGGTACTACCCGAATTTAAACTTATAAAACGCTAATATGAAGAAAAAGCTTTTATAAATGAGTTCATATTATGCTACGAAATACTATTAACTACTCTTAATATTCTGTATGATTAACTTGTTCCATTTAACTATTTTGAAGGAAATGGCACCGACTACTCGACACACCGTGAATATGAATGAAGAGGAATTCCGTACTTTTCTAGCTTCAAACATAGCCGCAGTACAGGCTGCGCTACATACCAACAATAACCTTGGATCTAGCAGTACAGGAAATCGTGTAGGATGCACCTATAAAGAATTCACTGCCTGCAAACCTTTGGAATTTGATGGAACCGAAGGACCGATCGGATTGAAACGGTGGACCGAGAAGGTTGAATCGGTGTTTGCCATAAGTAAGTGTACTGAAGAGGACAAAGTGAAGTACGCTACGCATACCTTCACAGGTTCTGCGTTAACATGGTGGAATACCTATCTAGAGCAAGTGGGACAAGATGATGCGTACGCACTACCGTGGTCAGCATTCAAGCACTTGATGAACGAGAAGTACCGTCCCAGAACCGAGGTCAATAAGCTCAAGACAGAACTTAGAGGGTTACGAACCCAAGGATTTGATATTACCACGTACGAAAGACGATTCACAGAATTGTGCCTATTGTGTCCGGGAGCATTCGAAGATGAGGAAGAGAAGATCGACGTGTTTGTGAAAGGATTACCGGAAAAAATCCAAGAAGATATAAGTTCACACGAGCCCGCCTCCATACAACAGGCATGTAGAATGGCTCACAAACTAGTGAACCAGATTGAAGAAAGAATTAAAGAACAGACTGCTGAAGAGGCCAATGTGAAGCAAGTCAAAAGAAAGTGGGAGGAAAACGGTGATAAGAATCACCAATACAACAACAACAGCAATTACAACAATAATCGCAACAATTATCCCAACAATCGCAACATCAATCGCAACTACAACAAACGGCCCAACAACAACAACAACAACAACAACAACAACAACAACAACAACAGCAACTACAACAATCATCCCAACAACAATAATAACCGCAACAACAACAACAATCAGAAGCAACTATGCCAAAGGTGTGAAAAGAATCACTCGGGGTTCTGCACCAAATTTTGCAACAAGTGTAAAAGAAATGGTCATAGCGCGGCGAAGTGTGAGGTCTACGGACCAGGGGTTAATAGAACGAAAGGAACAAATGGTGTCGGAACGAGTAATGGTGGAGCAAGTAGTGTCGGAGCAAGTTATGCCAATGTAGTTTGTTATAAATGTGGAAAACCAGGCCACATTATTAGAAATTGCCCGAACCAGGAGAACACGAATGGACAAGGCCGTGGAAGAGTTTTCAATATTAATGCGGTAGAGGCACAGGAAGACCCGGAGCTTGTTACGGGTACGTTTCTTATTGACAATAAATCTGCTTACGTTTTATTTGATTCGGGTGCGGATAGAAGCTATATGAGTAGAGATTTTTGTGCTAAATTAAGTTGTCCATTGACGCCTTTGGATAGTAAATTTTTACTCGAATTAGCAAATGGTAAATTAATTTCAGCAGATAATATATGTCGGAATCGAGAAATTAAACTGGTTAGCGAAACATTTAAGATTGATTTGATACCAGTAGAGTTAGGGAGTTTTGATGTGATAATCGGTATGGACTGGCTGAAAGAAGTGAAAGCGGAGATCGTTTGTTACAAAAATGCAATTCGCATTATACGAGAAAAAGGAAAACCCTTAATGGTGTACGGAGAAAAGGGCAACACGAAGCTACATCTTATTAGTAATTTGAAGGCACAAAAACTAATAAGAAAAGGTTGCCATGCTGTTCTAGCACACGTCGAGAAAGTACAAACTGAAGAAAAGAGCATCAATGATGTTCCCATTGCAAAAGAATTTCCCGATGTATTTCCGAAAGAATTACCGGGATTACCCCCACATCGATCCGTTGAATTTCAAATAGATCTTGTACCAGGAGCTGCACCAATAGCTCGTGCTCCTTACAGACTCGCACCCAGCGAGATGAAAGAACTGCAAAGCCAATTACAAGAACTTTTAGAGCGTGGTTTCATTCGACCAAGCACATCACCGTGGGGAGCTCCTGTTTTGTTTGTCAAGAAGAAAGATGGTACATTCAGGTTGTGTATCGACTACCGAGAGTTGAACAAACTTACCATCAAGAACCGCTACCCACTACCTAGAATCGACGACTTATTTGATCAACTACAAGGCTCGTCTGTTTATTCAAAGATTGACTTACGTTCCGGGTATCATCAAATGCGGGTGAAAGAAGATGATATTCCAAAGACTGCTTTCAGAACACGTTACGGTCATTACGAGTTTATGGTCATGCCGTTTGGTTTAACTAATGCACCAGCTGTGTTCATGGACCTTATGAACCGAGTGTGTGGACCATACCTTGACAAGTTTGTCATTGTTTTCATTGATGACATACTTATTTACTCAAAGAATGACCAAGAACACGGTGAACATTTGAGAAAGGTGTTAGAAGTATTGAGGAAGGAAGAATTGTACGCTAAGTTTTCAAAGTGTGCATTTTGGTTGGAAGAAGTTCAATTCCTCGGTCACATAGTGAACAAAGAAGGTATTAAGGTGGATCCGGCAAAGATAGAAACTGTTGAAAAGTGGGAAACCCCGAAAACTCCGAAACACATACGCCAGTTTTTAGGACTAGCTGGTTACTACAGAAGGTTCATCCAAGACTTTTCCAGAATAGCAAAACCCTTGACTACATTAACGCATAAAGGGAAGAAATTTGAATGGAATGATGAACAAGAGAAAGCGTTTCAGTTATTGAAGAAAAAGCTAACTACGGCACCTATATTGTCATTGCCTGAAGGGAATGATGATTTTGTGATTTATTGTGACGCATCAAAGCAAGGTCTCGGTTGTGTATTAATGCAACGAACGAAGGTGATTGCTTATGCGTCTAGACAATTGAAGATTCACGAACAAAATTATACGACGCATGATTTGGAATTAGGCGCGGTTGTTTTTGCATTAAAGACTTGGAGGCACTACTTATATGGGGTCAAAAGTATTATATATACCGACCACAAAAGTCTTCAACACATATTTAATCAGAAACAACTGAATATGAGGCAGCGTAGGTGGATTGAATTATTGAATGATTACGACTTTGAGATTCGTTACCACCCGGGGAAGGCAAATGTGGTAGCCGATGCCTTGAGCAGGAAGGACAGAGAACCCATTCGAGTAAAATCTATGAATATAATGATTCATAATAACATTACTACTCAAATAAAGGAGGCGCAACAAGGAGTTTTAAAAGAGGGAAATTTAAAGGATGAAATACCCAAAGGATCGGAGAAGCATCTTAATATTCGGGAAGACGGAACCAGGTATAGGGCTGAAAGGATTTGGGTACCAAAATTTGGAGATATGAGAGAAATGGTACTTAGAGAAGCTCATAAAACCAGATACTCAATACATCCTGGAACGGGGAAGATGTACAAGGATCTCAAGAAACATTTTTGGTGGCCGGGTATGAAAGCCGATGTTGCTAAATACGTAGGAGAATGTTTGACGTGTTCTAAGGTCAAAGCTGAGCATCAGAAACCATCAGGTCTACTTCAACAACCCGAAATCCCGGAATGGAAATGGGAAAACATTACCATGGATTTCATCACTAAATTGCCAAGGACTGCAAGTGGTTTTGATACTATTTGGGTAATAGTTGATCGTCTCACCAAATCAGCACACTTCCTACCAATAAGAGAAGATGACAAGATGGAGAAGTTAGCACGACTGTATTTGAAGGAAGTCGTCTCCAGACATGGAATACCAATCTCTATTATCTCTGATAGGGATGGCAGATTTATTTCAAGATTCTGGCAGACATTACAGCAAGCATTAGGAACTCGTCTAGACATGAGTACTGCCTATCATCCACAAACTGATGGGCAGAGCGAAAGGACGATACAAACGCTTGAAGACATGCTACGAGCATGTGTTATTGATTTCGGAAACAGTTGGGATCGACATCTACCGTTAGCAGAATTTTCCTACAACAACAGCTACCATTCAAGCATTGAGATGGCGCCGTTTGAAGCACTTTATGGTAGAAATTGCAGGTCTCCGATTTGTTGGAGTGAAGTGGGGGATAGACAGATTACGGGTCCGGAGATTATACAAGAAACTACCGAGAAGATCATCCAAATTCAACAACGGTTGAAAACCGCCCAAAGTCGACAAAAGAGCTACGCTGACATTAAAAGAAAAGATATAGAATTTGAAATTGGAGAGATGGTCATGCTTAAAGTTGCACCTTGGAAAGGCGTTGTTCGATTTGGTAAACGAGGGAAATTAAATCCAAGGTATATTGGACCATTCAAGATTATTGATCGTGTCGGACCAGTAGCTTACCGACTAGAGTTACCTCAACAACTCGCGGCTGTACATAACACTTTCCACGTCTCGAATTTAAAGAAATGTTCTGCTAAAGAAGATCTCACTATTCCGTTAGATGAAATCCAAATCAACGAAAAACTCCAATTCATCGAAGAACCCGTCGAAATAATGGATCGTGAGGTTAAAAGACTTAAGCAAAACAAGATACCAATTGTTAAGGTTCGATGGAATGCTCGTAGAGGACCCGAGTTCACCTGGGAGCGTGAAGATCAGATGAAGAAGAAATACCCGCATCTATTTCCAGAAGATTCGTCAACACCTTCAACAGCTTAAAATTTCGGGACGAAATTTATTTAACGGGTAGGTACTGTAGTGACCCGAACTTTTCCATGTTTATATATATTAATTAAGATTGATGTTTACATGATTAAATGTTTCCAACATGTTAAGCAATCAAACTTGTTAAGACTTGATTAATTGAAATAGGTTTCATATAGACAATTGACCACCCAAGTTGACCGGTGATTCACGAACGTTAAAACTTGTAAAAAACTATATGATGACATATATATGGTTATATATATAGTTAACATGATATTATGATAAGTAAACATATCATTAATTATATTAACAATGAACTACATATGTAAAAACAAGACTACTAACTTAATGATTTTGAAACGAGACATATATGTAACGTTTATCGTTGTAACGACATTTAATGTATATATATATCATATTAAGAGATATTCGTACATCATAATATCATGATAATATAATAATTTAAAATCTCTTTTGTTATTATAAACATTGGGTTAACAACATTTAACAAGATCGTTAACCTAAAGGTTTCAAAACAACACTTACATGTAACGACTAACGATGACTTAACGACTCAGTTAAAATGAATATACATGTAGTGTTTTAATATGTATTTATACACTTTTGAAAGACTTCAATACACTTATCAAAATACTTCTACTTAACAAAAATGCTTACAATTACATTCTCGTTCAGTTTCATCAACAATTCTACTCGTATGCACCCGTATTCGTACTCGTACAATACACAGCTTTTAGATGTATGTACTATTGGTATATACACTCCAATGATCAGCTCTTAGCAGCCCATGTGAGTCACCTAACACATGTGGGAACCATCATTTGGCAACTAGCATGAAATATCTCATAAGATTACAAAAATATGAGTAATCATTCATGACTTATTTACATGAAAACAAAATTACATATCCTTTATATCTAATCCATACACCAACGACCAAAAACACCTAAAAACACTTTCATTCTTCAATTTTCTTCATCTAATTGAACTCTCTCAAGTTCTATCTTCAAGTTCTAAGTGTTCTTCATAAATTCCAAAAGTTCTAGTTTCATAAAATCAAGAATACTTTCAAGTTTGCTAGCTCACTTCCAATCTTGTAAGGTGATCATCCAACCTCAAGAAATCTTTGTTTCTTATAGTAGGTTATCATTCTAATACAAGGTAATAATCATATTCAAACTTTGGTTCAATTTCTATAACTATAACAATCTTATTTCAAGTGATGATCTTACTTGAACTTGTTTTCGTGTCATGATTTTGCTTCAAGAACTTTGAGCCATCCAAGGATCCATTGAAGCTAGATCCATTTTTCTCTTTTCCAGTAGGTTCATCCAAGGAACTTAAGGTAGTAATGATGTTCATAACATCATTCGATTCATACATATAAAGCTATCTTATTCGAAAGTTTAAACTTGTAATCACTAGAACATAGTTTAGTTAATTCTAAACTTGTTCGCAAACAAAAGTTAATCCTTCTAACTTGACTTTTAAAATCAACTAAACACATGTTCTATATCTATATGATATGCTAACTTAATGATTTAAAACCTGGAAACACGAAAAACACCGTAAAACCGGATTTACGCCGTCGTAGTAACACCGCGGGCTGTTTTAGGTTAGTTAATTAAAAACTATGATAAACTTTGATTTAAAAGTTGTTATTCTGAGAAAATGATTTTTATTATGAACATGAAACTATATCCAAAAATTATGGTTAAACTCAAAGTGGAAGTATGTTTTCTAAAATGGTCATCTAGACGTCGTTCTTTCGACTGAAATGACTACCTTTACAAAAACGACTTGTAACTTATTTTTCCGACTAGAAACCTATACTTTTTTTGTTTAGATTCATAAAATAGAGTTCAATATGAAACCATAGCAATTTGATTCACTCAAAACGGATTTAAAATGAAGAAGTTATGGGTAAAACAAGATTGGATAATTTTTCTCATTTTAGCTACGTGAAAATTGGTAACAAATCTATTTCAACCATAACTTAATCAACTTGTATTATATATTATGTAATCTTGAGATACCATAGACACGTATACAATGTTTCGACCTATCATGTCGACACATCTATATATATTTCGGAACAACCATAGACACTCTATATGTGAATGTTGGAGTTAGCTATACAGGGTTGAGGTTGATTCCAAAATATATATAGTTTGAGTTGTGATCAATACTGAGATACGTATACACTGGGTCGTGGATTGATTCAAGATAATATTTATCGATTTATTTCTGTACATCTAACTGTGGACAACTAGTTGTAGGTTACTAACGAGGACAGCTGACTTAATAAACTTAAAACATCAAAATATATTAAAAGTGTTGTAAATATATTTTGAACATACTTTGATATATATGTATATATTGTTATAGGTTCATGAATCAACCAGTGGCCAAGTCTTACTTCCCGACGAAGTAAAAATCTGTGAAAGTGAGTTATAGTCCCACTTTTAAAATCTAATATTTTTGGGATGAGAATACATGCAGGTTTTATAAATGATTTACAAAATAGACACAAGTACGTGAAACTACATTCTATGGTTGAATTATCGAAATCGAATATGCCCCTTTTTATTAAGTCTGGTAATCTAAGAATTAGGGAACAGACACCCTAATTGACGCGAATCCTAAAGATAGATCTATTGGGCCTAACAAACCCCATCCAAAGTACCGGATGCTTTAGTACTTCGAAATTTATATCATATCCTAAGGGTGTCCCGGAATGATGGGGATATTCTTATATATGCATCTTGTTATTGTCGGTTACCAGGTGTTCACCATATGAATGATTTTTATCTCTATGTATGGGATGTGTATTGAAATATGAAATCTTGTGGTCTATTGTTACGATTTGATATATATAGGTTAAACCTATAACTCACCAACATTCTTGTTGACGTTTAAAGCATGTTTATTCTCAGGTGAATATTAAGAGCTTCCGCTGTTGCATACTAAAATAAGGACAAGATTTGGAGTCCATGTTTGTATGATATTGTGTAAAAACTGCATTCAAGAAACTGATTTCGATGTAACATATTTGTATTGTAAACCATTATGTAATGGTCGTGTGTAAACAGGATATTTTAGATTATCATTATTTGATAATCTACGTAAAACTTTTTAAACCTTTATTTATGAAATAAAGGTTATGGTTTGTTTTAAAAATGAATGCAGTCTTTGAAAAACGTCTCATATAGAGGTCAAAACCTCGCAACGAAATCAATTAATATAGAACGTTTTTAATCAATAAGAACGGGACATTTCAGCACCAAGGCGTCAACCAAAGTCACTTGCTTTAATTGTGGTAAAGAGGGGCACAAGAGGCAGGAATGCCCCTATTTGAATAATGATAACGTTAAGCGGTTAGAGAAAGCGGCGGGTACGGCTAGGGGTCAAAACTATTTGATGACTAACGACGAAGCCAAGCAATCCAACGATGTTGTCTCAGGTACTTTCTTGGTTAATTCTAATCCGGCAAGGATTCTTTTTGATAGCGGTGCAAATTTGTCGTTTGTGTCTCCAAAATTTGTGCCTAAACTTGATAGACCGTTAGCTAAGTTAAGTCGTCCGGTAGAAGTCGAAATAGCGGACGGCAAGACGGTGCTAGTGGTTGATGTGTGTAAGAATTGTGACGTTGTTTTTGGTGCCGAAAACTTTAAAATTGATATCATCCCTATGACTTTGGGCGATTTTGATATCGTTGTTGGTATGGATTGGCTCGATCGAAATAGAGCCGATATTGCATGCCATGAAAAGTTTATACGCGTGAAGACCCCAAGTGGGGGAGAGTTGATTAGTCATGGCGATAGACGAAGAAGACTTGTGCCGATATGTTCTTTTGCACGGGCACGTCATTTTCTTGTTAGTGGTGGCTTAGCCTTTCTTGCCCATGTTGTTGATGCTCGCGATGAGTCACCACCTATTCGTGAAATTCCGGTGGTTAGTAAATTTGAAGACGTTTTTCCGGACGAGTTACCGGGTGTTCCGGCGGAAAGACAAGTTGAATTTCGCATTGAGTTGGTTCCGGGAGCTACTCCCATTGCTAAAACTCCTTATCGTTTAGCACCAACGGAAATGAAAGAGTTGTTAAATCAAACCCAAGAGTTGCTTGAGAAGGGTTTTATTCGACCGAGTGCTTCGCCATGGGGCGCTCCGGTTTTATTCGTGAAAAAGAAGGATGGTAGTATGCGGATGTGCATCGATTACCGGGAGTTGAATAAAGTGACGATCAAGAATCGTTATCCATTGCCTCGGATTGACGATTTGTTTGACCAACTCCAAGGTGCGACGTACTTCTCAAAGATTGACCTACGGTCCGGCTATCACCAAATGCGGGTCCGTGAGGAAGATATTGAGAAAACGGCTTTTCGAACGCGTTATGGGCATTTTGAGATCGTAGTTATGCCTTTTGGTCTTACGAATGCACCGGCGGCATTCATGGATCTTATGAACCGAGTGTGCCAACTTATGTTTGACAATTCGGTGATTGTGTTCATTGGCGACATACTAGTCTACTCGAAAAGTATGAACGAGCATGAATGTCATTTGCGTGAAGTATTGAAGACGTTACGAAAGGAGAAGTTGTATGCCAAGTTCTCCAAATGTGAATTTTGGCTAAGGGAGGTTCAATTCCTTGGACACATTGTGAACAAAGACGGTATTCAAGTGGATCCGGGGAAGATAGAGACGGTGAAGAGTTGGAGACAACCGACTATGCCTACGGAGGTCCGAAGTTTTCTCGGATTGGCCGGTTATTATTGTCGGTTTATCCAAGACTTTTCTAAGATCGCTTCTTCATTGACGAAATTGACGAGGAAGAACGTGAGGTTTGTTTGGGAGAACGAGCAAGAAATTGCTTTTCAAGTGTTAAAAGAGAAGTTGTGTCAAGCTCCGGTGTTAGTGTTACCGGAAGGAGTGGAAGACATGACGGTTTATTGTGATGCTTCGTTAAATGGACTCGGGTGTGTTCTAATGCAAGGAGGTAAAGTCATAGCTTATGCCTCTCGACAATTAAAGGAACACGAGACGAGATATCCGACTCATGATCTTGAGTTGGTGGCGGTTGTGCATGCGTTGAAAATTTGGCGCCATTACTTGTATGGTGTCAAGTGTACGATTTATTCGGATCATAAGAGTTTGAAACACCTCTTTAATCAACGAGATTTGAATTATCGTCAACGTAGGTGGATGGATGTGGTGAAAGATTATGATTGTGAAATACTTTATCATCCGGGCAAAGCAAATGTGGTCGCGGATGCGTTAAGTCGAAAGAGTCATCACCCGGCGTTACGATTGGGATTGTTACGTATGATTATTACTAACGATTTTCTTGAAAAACTCGGAGTGATTCAAATAGAGGCGTACGTTCACAACAAGCATGCGGAGCGAATTGTGGGACAATCAGAGTTCATTACTATGGGCTCACAGGGTTTGTTGTCTTTTCAAGGAAGAGTGTGGGTGCCTAAGATGGGTGAGTACCGACAAGTGCTACTAGATGAAGCACATAAGTCAAAGTATTCCATTCATCCGGGTGCAACGAAAATGTATCTTGACTTAAAGAAAGATTATTGGTGGCCGGGCATGAAACGTGATGTTGTGAAGTATGTTGAGAAATGCGTCATGTGTTTGCAAGTTAAGGCCGAGCACCAAAAGCCGTATGGTAAGTTACAACCGTTAGAAATCCCGAAATGGAAATGGGAGCACATTACCATGGATTTCATTACAAAGTTACCTAAAACGGCGAGAACCTAGTTTGATTCGATTTGGGTTATAGTTGATCGACTGACGAAAAGTGCTTTGTTTCTTCCCATTAAGGAAGCTATATCGTCGGAGACCTTGGCTAAGTTGTTTATCAAGGAAGTCATCTCTCGACACGGTGTTCCTATATCGATTGTTTCGGATCGAGATACTCGTTTTACATCTCGATTTTGGGAAAAGTTTCATGAGGATATGGGTACACAATTGAAATTGAGCACGGTGTATCATCCTCAAACGGACGGTCAAACCGAATGTACGAATCAAACTTTGGAAGATATGTTACGTGCGTGCATTATCGATTTTGGTGGTAGTTGGGACGAGCACTTACCTTTGGTGGAATTCTCGTACAATAATAGTTATCATACTAGTATTGGGATGCCACCTTATGAGATGCTTTATGGACGTAGGTGTCGAACCCCGATTTGTTGGGGTGAAGTAGGACAAAAGGAAATCGGGAGTACCGATTTGGTTTTAGAGACAAATAGCAAGATTGATGTGATTCGAGAGCATTTGAAAAAGGCTCAAGATATGCAAAAATCTTATGCCGATAAATGTATACAAACGATCGAATTTCAAGAAGGTGACATGGTGATGCTCAAAGTTTCGCCATGGAATGGTATTATTCGGTTTCGGAAACGAGGAAAGTTAGCTCCTCGGTTTATTGGGCCGTTTAAGGTTTTAGCTCGTGTTGGTGAGGTCGCGTATCGTTTGGAATTACCCGGAGAGCTTGCGGGGATCCATAATACATTTCATGTTTCCCACCTCCGTAAGTGTCTTGTGGATGATTCATCTTGGGTGCCATTAGACGAGATTGAGCTAAATAATAAGTTAGAGTATATCGAGGAACCGATTGCCATACTTGATGAGAAGGTCAAAAGATTGAGACATAAAGAGGTTAGGACTTTTAAAGTCCAATGGCGTCGTAGTAAAGGTTCCGAGTTTACTTGGGAGCCCGAATAATTCGTGTTGGTTTATCTTCCTCCTTGTCATGCGGCTTGGATCGCGAGGACGCTCTCTGATTCAAGTAGGGGAGAGTTGTAACACCCCGTTTTCCCGTACGTATCGAAAGGTACATACTTAATCATTTATACGTTTGTAACTCGCTAGATTATGCGTAATTGTATAGATATATGTGTGTGTGTGTGTGTGTGTATATATATATATATATATATATATATATATATATACTTGATAATGTGTGCGCCTACAAGTTTATACATGGGCTTTGATAGCGTTAAGTCTTATGAGACTATTGTTGAAGTTTAGGCGAATGTAGGAAGCGGGATTTAAGTGAACAAATTAAATAAAATCGAAAAGTGTTTAAGTTGGTCGAGCTGTCAAGTTCTAGCCTTAGGCCGCGCTGCGACATTTGGGTCCGCGCCGCGGCATAACAAGCAAATTTAGATCAGAAGTTGGTTTAAGAAGGGTCTAATTTCCCTTTATGTGTCGCGCCGCGACGAGTAAGGTCGCGCCGCGACAGGTCTGCTGAACTGGTGTCGGATTTAGCTCATTTTAAGGGTTTTTAAGGGGCAAAATGGTAAATTGACATGTGGATCTGATGGGAGCTTTAACTCTCCACCACATACTCATTTATTTCATTTCCTTTTCCTTTTTCTTTCCTATTTCTCTCCCAAAACACAAAACCTACTTAGTTTGATCTTGATATTTGGAGTTGGAGAATTGTGAATCAAACCTAGGAGCGAGATTTAAAGTTGTTCCTTATGTCTCTAGCTACGCGTGGATAGTCTTGGTAAGTTCTATGTAACAACCCAACATTGATTTACCAAAAACACGACACAAATTTTTTTTTTCTTCTGTGACTGCCCATCTAGACGGCGTCCAGAAATCGGGACGGCGTCCAGCCTTTACAACTGGGATGGCGTCCAAGGATTTGGGACGGCGTCCCAATGAACTAAAAAGTACTGATCAGTTTTTGTTTACACGCGAGCGAAAAACTCGCTCCCCGACACTTTTCAACGAAACAATTTCACAATATGACATATTAAGTAAAACTAAGATATTGCCACCATAAAAACAAGTTTTACAACCCCGGGCTCACAATGACCCGTTTTACAAATAAAGTAGCAGTTTCGACCCATTTATCTCTTTAGAAGGATTAGAACTCTACAACCCAACCCGATACCAAGAGCATAATCCCGGGGACTACCAAAACCCCCATCCACGTCCAATTATCCGAAAGCTACCCCATCAAGCCCAACCGCTCCTGCACGTCTAGTCTAACAACTAACTAGCATCAATAACACAATACCTGTAAAAAGGTAAACAATGAGAGGGGTAAGCCGAGGCTTAGTGAATGCAATAATTATACACATACATATATAATATACCTACTTGCAAACACTTACTCACATACCGCATACATGCTAGCAACACAATTAGCTTATCATCACAATTACAAGCTATAACCTCCGATAATCAAGCTAGCATAACAAAAGCAAATATAATATGAACAAATATAATATGCTTACGCTACAACACAAGTAACCATGGTTAACCAATAGTACAATGGAACGGCGCTCGCGAAAACGCCATCGGTGTTCACAACATCCGTTAGGGCACTTAACACCTCGCACCACTAACCCCTAGGGTGGCACCTTAACACCTCGGCACATCACCCCGAGTGGCATCTTAACACCTCGATGCATCACTCATTATTTTACGGAGTGGTGTCTTAACACCTCGACACTACACTCCTATGTGGCATCTTAACACCTCGATGCTACACCCGAGTGGCATCTTAACACCTCGATGCTACACTCTTCACGTGAAACATGGTGTCTTAGCACCTCGACACTACACATTTCACGCTACAACAAATAGATACATTATATACCTACACATATAATTATTCCACTCACCTTATCACGTCGGTGGTGATTTAGCACTTCCGTATGCTTCAAGCAAGGTACCTAATACATAAGTACACATTCAATACACAACTTGTGGAATTAACCACAATACTCACTCACACCCAAAACCGCCCATAAAATGGCCAAGACTCATCTTTAATTACTAAAACTAGTGATGTAAGTCTACTAACACCAATTAGCACAAACTTAGGGTGTTTCATACCCATTTCACCC
Source organism: Rutidosis leptorrhynchoides (assembly GCF_046630445.1). NCBI lineage: Eukaryota > Viridiplantae > Streptophyta > Magnoliopsida > Asterales > Asteraceae > Rutidosis > Rutidosis leptorrhynchoides. The sequence goes on along the minus strand of NC_092338.1, from coordinate 164,413,056 downwards.
AATTAGGTCAACCTTAACTCATTTGACCCATTTCAACACTTATACATACCATTTTAGCCAAACATGACCCATTTACAATTCTTCCATCATTTACAAGTGTATTAATGACTAATCAACACAATTTAACACTTACAACTTCAATTTACATGGCCAAACCCTAGATCATAGCTATTAGGGTTTTCCTTATCTCAACATAACCCAAATTTACCCATTTTACCCCCAAATGGGTCTTACAAGTTCCAACACTCCTAAAATCACTAATACTAGTGATTATACCCCACTTACAAACCTTAAACATGCTTAAATCATTAACCAACCCAAAACCCGCAAAATATCAAAATAGTGGGTTTCCATAAACCCTCTTCATCATCTAAAAGGGTTTTACAAATAACAAGCTCAAACCCTAAATGTACACAAGAATCTTAACAATGAAATTCGGAGTTGAGACTTACCAATACTACCAAAATGTAGCCGTGAATGAAAGGAACAACTTTAACTCTCGAGCTTTGACCCGAAACGCTCATCTTCTTCACCAAACCAAGCTTTTTCACTCTAAATTAACCCTCTCTCTCTAAAATAAGATGATAGTGTTTTGTGTGGGTGAGAATGAGCTCCAAATGGAGTTCTAGATCATTTTTGATGATCCCAAACCGACCCCAAGTGAAAAGACCCAAATACCCCTTTTAATTTGAGTAAAATAGAGTTGCTGGCCCGTCAGGCCTTCTGGACGGCGTCCAAAAAGCTTGGACGGCGTCCTAACCTTCATTTTTGGACGGCGTCCCAAAGTCTGGACGGAGTCCCAATGAACTGAGTCTGAAACTGAACTTGTTTTGGTCGTAACTTTCAAACCGTAACTCCGTTTTTGACGAATCAAATATCGTTGGAAACGTAATGAGATTTACTATCCAATGGTAAGGTTTTAGAACATCAACTCCCACTTTATTTGGGATCCAAATATACACTTACATGCCTCGTATTTTGAATGTCGTTCGAAATAACTCGTAACTGAAAACGGGTGTTACATTCTAACTCTAAGTTTTGAGTTTTAATTGGTTAATGACTAGGGTTTTGAGTACTAGAGATTTGTAAGACCCATTTGGTGGTAAAATGGGTGAGTTTGGGTTATGTTGTTGTAATGAAACCCTAATAGCCACAATCTAGGGTTTTGGCCTTGTGATTTGAGGTTGTAAGTGTCAATTGGTTTTGTTAGTCACTAATGCACTTTAATATTTATGAAAGAAGGGTTAATGGGTTAGTTTGACTTGATTGTGAGTTTAAGTGAGATAAAATTGGTCAAAATGTACTAGTTGACCTAATGAGATGAAATGGGTATGGATTACCCTAAGTTTTGTGTTAATTGAAGTTAATAGACTTTAATTCACTAGTATTAGTGATTAAAGTCGAGTCTTGGCCATGTATGGGCGGTTGTGAGTAGTTGAGTCATTTAATGCAATTTGGGTCATTAAATGCTCAAGTGGGAGTATTGTGGTTAATCCCACTAGTTGTGAAATTGAATGTGCACTAAATGATTTAGGTACATTGCGTTGAAGCTCGGAAGTGCTAAATCATCACCCTTGTGACAAGTGAGTGGAATAATTATGCGTTCATGTATATGGTGTGTTTATTTGTGAATGTTATGGTATGAACCACGTGCCGGTAGTGCCATAACATGTGTGGGATGGGAGTGTGAACCACGAGCCGGTAGCACTATAAACTAAGATGTGAACCACGAGCCGGTAGCATCGAGTGTGAACCACGAGCCGGTAGCACTATAAACTAAGATGTGAACCATGATCCGGTAGCATCGAGTGTGAACCACGAGCCGGTAGCACTATAAACGAGTATGACTCAAATGCGTATGGTGTGAACCACGAGCCGGTAGTACCATAGCGTTATTGGTTAACCATATTGAGATTGTTGTTTGTTTAGCATATAAAATATATTGAGTTGAGTATATGCTAATGAAGCGGTGTGATAATGTACGACTTGTTAGTGTTACGGGTATGTTGACATGCTAATTGAGTTACAAGTTCGTATGAGGTATTTGGTATTGTGATTGCAAATGGATAGGTTATATATATGTATGTATAATTGTTGCACTCACTAAGAATTGATTACCCTCTCGTTGTTTACCATATTATAGGTTCCGTCTTGGACAAGGGTAAGGGCATACGGTTGGATTAGTTGTCTCCCGTTTGTGTTGACAGGGGATGCTTTTGGGATAGCTTTTGAAGTGGCCGAATGTTTTGGGTAGTTTAGCCCCAAACCATGCTCGAGTGTCGTTTGGATTATAAACTATCATTTGTTGTTGGTCAAACTTGTATCACATTCGTTAATGGCCTTTGTGCCTTTTTGTAAACATTAAACTCGTAGTATGTGTAGTGACCCGAACTTTTCCATGTTTATATATATTAATTGAGATTGATATTTACATGATTAAATGTTTCCAACATGTTAAGCAATCAAACTTGTAAAGACTTGATTAATTGAAATATGTTTCATATAGACAATTGACCACCCAAGTTGACCGGTGATTCACGAACGTTAAAACTTGTAAAAACTATATGATGACATATATATGAATATATATATAGTTAACATGATACTATGATAAGTAAACATATCATTAAGTATATTAACAATGAACTACATATGTAAAAACAAGACTACTAACTTAATAATTTTTAAACGAGACATATATGTAACGATTATCGTTGTAAAGACATTTAATGTATATATATCATATTAAGAGATATTTGTAGTGACCCGAACTTTTTCATGTTTATATATATTAATTGAGATTGATATTTACATGATTAAATGTTTCCAACATGTTAAGCAATCAAACTTGTTAAGACTTGATTAATTGAAATATGTTTCATATAGACAATTGACCACCCAAGTTGACCGGCGATTCACGAATGTTAAAACTTGTAAAAACGACATGACGATATATATATATATATGGATATACATATGGTTAACATGAGATTATGATAAGTAAGTATCTCCATAAGTATATTAACAATGAGTTATATACATATAAACAAGACTACTAACTTAAGGATTTCGAAACGAGACATATATGTAACGATTATCGTTGTAACGACATTTAAATGTATATATATCATATTAAGATATATTAATATATCATAATATCATGATAATATAATAATTTAACATCTCATTAGATATAATAAACAATGGGTTAACAACATTAATTGAGATCGTTAACTTAAAGGTTTCAAAACAACACTTACATGTAACGACTAACGATGACTTAACGACTCAGTTAAAATGTATATACATGTAGTGTATTTAGATGTATTAAAATACTTTTGGAAGACTTCAAGACATATATCAAAACACTCATACTTAACGAAAATGGTTACAGTTACTTTCCCATTCTTTTCTTTCATCAAGAATTCTAGTCGTATTCTTACCCGTATTATACACAGCTTCAAAACGTACTTACTATGGGTATATACCAATAGGAACTAGCATGGGATTCCACTCTTGATTATGTCATGTATGACTAATCAATTTTAACTTCTACCATGAGCTAGTCAACTAACTAGAACTCCTTTTAACCCCACTCACCACTCACCAATTACCACTCATCATTCACTTAATTTCACTTCCAATTCTCTTTATAATTCCCTCTCAACACACACACTATTATGAACGTATTTTTCTAGTAGTTAATCATCATCTTCATCAAAAATCACTTCAAGAATCAAGCTATAATCATCATAGGAAGAACACTTCAAGAACACTTCAAAAATCCCTTCAAGTTTACTAATTTACTTCCAAGCTTTCTAATCCATTCCAAGTAATCATCTAAGATCAAGAAACCTTTGTTATATAAAGTAGGTTATCTTTCTTATTCAAGGTAATATTCCTATTCAAACTTTGATTCAATTTCTATAACTATAAACTATCTTAATTCGAGTAAAAATCTTACTTGAACTTGTTTTTGTGTCATGATCCTACTTCAAGAACTTTCAAGCCATCCAAGATCCTTTGAAGCTAGATCATTTCTTGTCACTTCCAATAGGTTTAACTACTAAACTTGAGGTAGTAATGATGTTCATAACATCATTTTATTCATATATATAAAACTATCTTATTCGAAGGTTTAAACTCGTAATCACTAGAACATAGTTTAGTTAATTCTAAACTTGTTCGCAAACAAAAGTGAATCCTTCTAACTTGACTTTTAAAATTAACTAAACACGTGTTCTATATCTATATGATATGCTAACTTAATGATTTAAAACATGGAAACACGAAAAACACCGTAAAACCGGATTTACGCCGTCGTAGTAACACCGCGGGCTGTTTTGGGTTAGTTAATTAAAAACTATGATAAACTTTGATTTAAAAGTTGTTATTCTGATAAAATGATTTTTATTATGAACATGAAACTATATCCAAAAATTATGGTTAAACTCAAAGTGGAAGTATGTTTTCTAAAATGGTCATCTAGACGTCGTTCTTTCGACTGAAATGACTACCTTTACAAAAACGACTTGTAACTTATTTTTCTGACGATAAACCTATACTTTTTCTGTTTAGATTCATAAAATATAGTTCAATATGAAACCATAGCAATTTGATTCACTCAAAACGGATTTAAAATGAAGAAGTTATGGGTAAAACAAGATTGGATAATTTTTCTCATTTTAGCTACGTGAAAATTGGTAACAAATCTATTCAACCATAACTTAATCAACTTGTATTGTATATTATGTAATCTTGAGATACCATAGACACGTATACAATGTTTCGACCTATCATGTCGACACATCTATATATATTTCGGAACAACCATAGACACTCTATATGTGAATGTTGGAGTTAGCTATACAGGGTTGAGGTTGATTCCAAAATATATATAGTTTGAGTTGTGATCAATACTGAGATACGTATACACTGGGTCGTGGATTGATTCAAGATAATATTTATCGATTTATTTCTGTACATCTAACTGTGGACAACTAGTTGTAGGTTACTAACGAGGACAGCTGACTTAATAAACTTAAAACATCAAAATATATTAAAAGTGTTGTAAATATATTTTGAACATACTTTGATATATATGTATATATTGTTATAGGTTCGTGAATCAACCAGTGGCCAAGTCTTACTTCCCGACGAAGTAAAAATCTGTGAAAGTGAGTTATAGTCCCACTTTTAAAATCTAATATTTTTGGGATGAGAATACATGCAGGTTTTATAAATGATTTACAAAATAGACACAAGTACATGAAACTACATTCTATGGTTGAATTATCAAAATCGAATATGCCCTTTTTTATTAAGTCTGGTAATCAAAGAATTAGGGAACAGACACCCTAATTGACGCGAATCCTAAAGATAGATCTATTGGGCCTAACAAACCCCATCTAAAGTACCGGATGCTTTAGTACTTCGAAATTTAAATCATATCCGAAGGGTGTCCCGGAATGATGGGGATATTCTTATATATGCATCTTGTTAATGTCGGTTACCAGGTGTTCACCATATGAATGATTTTTATCTCTATGTATGGGATGTGTATTGAAATATGAAATCTTGTGGTCTATTGTTACGATTTGATATATATAGGTTAAACCTATAACTCACCAACATTTTTGTTGATGTTTAAAGCATGTTTATTCTCAGGTGAATATTAAGAGCTTCCGCTGTTGCATACTAAAATAAGGACAAGATTTGGAGTCCATGTTTGTATGATATTATGTAAAAACTGCATTCAAGAAACTGATTTCGATGTAACATATTTGTATTGTAAACCATTATGTAATGGTCGTGTGTAAACAGGATATTTTAGATTATCATTATTTGATAATCTACATAAAGCTTTTTAAACCTTTATTTATGAAATAAAGGTTATGGTTTGTTTTAAAATGAATGCAGTCTTTGAAAAACGTCTCATATAGAGGTCAAAACCTCGCAACGAAATCAATTAATATGGAACGTTTTTAATAAATAAGAACGGGACATTTCAGTTTGATATCCGAGCGTTGGTCTTAGAGAACCAGAATTTTGCATTAGTGTATCTTATCGAGTTTGTTAGGATGCATTAGTGAGTCTGGACTTCGACCGTGTTTACTTGAAAAATGATTGCTTAACAAATTTTGTTGGAAACTATATATTTTTAACATGTGTATATTATGTGATATATTAATCTCTTAACGCGTTTGATATTATGTGATAGATGTCTACCTCTAGAACAAGTCCAATTGACTCACCTAATAATAATGAAGAGTCAAATGTAAATTGGAATGATTCATGGACTGATTCACAAGTTCCCGAAGAGGAACCGGAAGAAGAGTCGGAACCGGAAGAAGAATCGAAACCGGAAGAAGAATTGGAACCGGATGAAGAAATAGAACCGGTGGGGGAAATACTAAAACGGTTAAGTAAAAGAAAATCCTCAACCAACCGACCAAGGTTAATTATGGTCAATGGTGTTTCCGCCAAGGAAGCAAAATATTGGGAGGATTACCAATTCTCCGATGAATCGGATTCCGACGAGAATTCCGATGATGTTATAGAAATTACCCCAACTGAATTTAAAAAGGCAAAAGAAAATAATAAGGGAAAGGGCATAAAAATAGAGAAATCTAATTCCAACCCCGATGAACTTTATATGTATCGTCAACCCCCGAAGTCCTTAAGTTGTAACAATGACCCGGGAACCTCTAAACCACCAGGTTTTTCTAAACCAATGTGGAAAACGACGGTTCGTATTAGGGGAACATCATATATCCCTAGAAACTTGGCAAAACGAACCAAAACCGAAGAAGAAGAAACAAGCGAGTCGGAATAAGATAGTTGTATTCGTGTGGTGTAATATATGTAATATAGTGTGCTTATGCTTTATGATATATGTAAAAATTACTTGTATTAATAAGTATTTTTTTTTATGAATCTAACTCTTGTCTATTTTACAGTATAAAAACACAAAATGGATAGACAACCTAATATTTTAAGAGACCTACCCGGAGACATGATTGATGAAATCTTGTCTAGAGTCGGTCAGAATTCTTCGGCACAACTATTTAAGGCGAGATCAGTTTGTAAGACATTCGAAGAACGTTCCAAGAATGCCTTGGTTTATAAAAGGCTTTCGTTCGAAAGATGGGGGATATCACATTGGGAAATCCATAAGTTACGATGTGTTTACTTTGACGCATATATTGCGGGGAACCCAAATGCTATTTTACGCAATGGGTTAAGAAATTATTTTGACTCAATATATCCGAATATTGGACTTCGTGATTTAGAAAAAGCGGCTAACATGCAACATAAAGAAGCATGTTATGCTTACGGATTAGTAATGTTCGCTTCTCACCAAAGTGAGAACAAGAACATCGGCCTATAACTATTAAACAAAACGTTCCCACAAGTGACGGAGTCGGTAATTGGGGTAAGAAATGAGGTTTTTAGATTGTTACGGGACTGTTGGACATTACGTAACCCTCGTCCCTTTGACGACGTTACAACACGCTGTCTTATCAACAGCCATAACGGTTATGTTCCACAAGACCAAGGATGGGAAGTAGTCCTAGTAAAACCAGAATGCATGACTTGTTTCTGGACGTATGAATTACGTGTCTTTAATGCCTTTGCTGAACGACTTGTGTACTAGCTAGAATTATCTTCACAACTATCTTGTATCAAAGTTATTGCGTGCTATATTTCATGCTTTATGTAAAATAAGCAGTATTGTAAGTTTGTAAAATATTGTATAAAAGTTTGAACGCGAAATATTATTATAATCAGTTTTTCATATAGAATTGTAGTAGTTGAATTGTATATTAGCTACTAAGTATGAACTTAACGGGTAGGTACTACCCGAATTTAAACTTATAAAACGCTAATATGAAGAAAATGCTTTTATAAATGAGTTCATATTATGCTACGAAATACAATTAACTACTCTTAATATTCTGTATGATTAACTTGTTCCATTTGACTATTTTGAAGGAAATGGCACCGGCTACTCGACACACCGTGAATATGAATGAAGAGGAATTCCGTACTTTTCTAGCTTCAAACATAGCCGCAGTACAGGCTGCGCTACATACCAATAATAACCTTGGATCTAGCAGTACAGGAAATCGTGTAGGATGCACCTACAAAGAATTCACGGCCTGCAAACCTTTGGAATTTGATGGAACCGAAGGACCGATCGGATTGAAACGGTGGACCGAGAAGGTCGAATCGGTGTTTGCCATAAGTAAGCGTACTGAAGAGGACAAAGTGAAGTACGCTACGCATACCTTCACAGGATCTACGTTAACATGGTGGAATACCTATCTAGAGCAAGTGGGACAAGACGATGCGTACGCACTACCGTGGTCAGCATTCAAGCACTTGATGAACGAGAAGTACCGTCCCAGAACCGAGGTCAATAAGCTCAAGACAGAACTTAGAGGGTTACGAACCCAAGGATTTGATATTACCACGTACAAAAGACGATGCACAGAATTGTGCCTATTGTGTCCGGGAGCATTCGAAGATGTGGAAGAGAAGATCGACGCGTTTGTGAAAAGATTACCGGAAAGAATCCAAGAAGATATAAGTTCACACGAGCCCGCCTCCATACAACAGGCATGTAGAATGGCTCACAAACTAGTGAACCAGATTGAAGAAAGAATTAAAGAACAGACTACTGAAGAGGCCAATGTGAAGCAAGTCAAAAGAAAGTGGGAGGAAAACGGTGATAAGAATCACCAATATAACAACAACAGCAATTACAACAATAATCGCAACAATTATCCCAACAATCGCAACATCAATCGCAACTACAACAAACGGCCCAACAACAACTACAACAATCATCCCAACAATAATAATAACCGCAACAACAACAACAATCAGAAGCAGCTATGCCAAAGGTGTGAAAAGTATCACTCGGGGTTCTGCACCAAATTTTGCAACAAGTGTAAAAGAAATGGTCATAGCGCGGCGAAGTGTGAGGTCTACGGACCAGGGGTTAATAGAACGAAAGGAAAAAATGGTGTCGGAATGAGTAATGGCGGAGCAAGTAGTGTCGGAGCAAGTTATGCCAATGTAGTTTGTTATAAATGTGGAAAACCGGGCCACATTATTAGAAATTGCCCGAACCAGGAGAACACGAATGGACAAGGCCGCGGAAGAGTTTTCAATATTAATGCGGCAGAGGCACAGGAAGACCCGGAGCTTGTTACGGGTACGTTTCTTATTGACAATAAATCTGCTTACGTTTTATTTGATTCGGGTGCGGATAGAAGCTATATGAGTAGAGATTTTTGTGCTAAATTAAGTTGTCCATTGATGCCTTTGGATAGTAAATTTTTACTCGAATTAGCAAATGGTAAATTAATTTCAGCAGATAATATATGTCGGAATCGAGAAATTAAACTGGTTAGCGAAACATTTAAGATTGATTTGATACCAGTAGAGTTAGGGAGTTTTGATGTGATAATCGGTATGGACTGGTTGAAAGAAGTGAAAGCAAAGATCATTTGTTATAAAAATGCAATTCGCATTATACGAGAAAAAGGAAAACCCTTAATGGTGTACGGAGAAAAGGGCAACACGAAGCTACATCTTATTAGTAATTTGAAGGCACAAAAACTAATAAGAAAAGGTTGCTATGCTGTTCTAGCACACGTCGAGGAAGTACAAACTGAAGAAAAGAGCATCAATAATGTTCCCGTCGCAAAAGAATTTCCTGATGTATTTCCGAAAGAATTACCGGGATTACCCCCACATCGATCCGTTGAATTTCAAATAGATCTTGTACCAGGAGCTGCACCAATAGCTCGTGCTCCTTACAGACTCGCACCCAGCGAGATGAAAGAACTGCAAAGCCAATTACAAGAACTTTTAGAGCGTGGTTTCATTCGACCAAGCACAACACCGTGGGGAGCTCCTGTTTTGTTTGTCAAGAAGAAATATGGTACATTCAGGTTGTGTATCGACTACCGAGAGTTGAACAAACTTACCATCAAGAACCGCTACCCACTACCGAGAATTGACGACTTATTTGATCAACTACAAGGCTCGTCTGTTTATTCAAAGATTGACTTACGTTCCGGGTATCATCAAATGCGGGTGAAAGAAGATGATATTCCAAAGACTGCTTTCAGAACACGTTACGGTCATTACGAGTTTATGGTCATGCCATTTGATTTAACTAATGCACCAGCTGTGTTCATGGACCTTATGAACCGAGTGTGTGGACCATACCTTGACAAGTTTTTCATTGTTTTCATTGATGACATACTTATTTACTCAAAGAATTACCAAGAACACTGTGAACATTTGAGAAAGGTGTTAGAAGTATTGAGGAAGGAAGAATTGTACGCTAAGTTTTCAAAGTGTGCATTTTGGTTGGAAGAAGTTCAATTCCTCGGTCACATAGTGAACAAAGAAGGTATTAAGGTGGATCCGGCAAAGATAGAAACTGTTGAAAAGTGGGAAACCCCGAAAACTCCGAAACACATACGCTAGTTTTTAGGACTAGCTGGTTACTACAGAAGGTTCATCCAAGACTTTTCCAGAATAGCAAAACCCTTGACTGCATTAACGCATAAAGGGAAGAAATTTGAATGGAAGGATGAACAACAGAAAGCGTTTCAGTTATTGAAGAAAAAGCTAAATACGGCACCTATATTGTCATTGCCTGAAGGGAATGATGATTTTGTGATTTATTGTGACGCATCAAAGCAAGGTCTCGGTTGTGTATTAATGCAACGAACGAAGGTGATTGCTTATGCGTCTAGACAATTGAAGATTCACGAGCAAAATTATACGACGCATGATTTGGAATTAGGCGCGGTTGTTTTTGTATTAAAGACTTGGAGGCACTACTTATATGGGGTCAAAAGTATTATATATACCGACCACAAAAGTCTTCAACACATATTTAATCAGAAACAACTGAATATGAGGCAGCGTAGGTGGATTGAATTGTTGAATGATTACGACTTTGAGATTCGTTACCACCCAGGGAAGGCAAATGTGGTAGCCGATGCCTTGAGCAGGAAGGACTGAGAACCCATTCGAGTAAAATCTATGAATATAATGATTCATAATAACCTTACTACTCAAATAAAGGAGGCGCAACAAGGAGTTTTAAAAGAAGGAAATTTAAAGGATGAAATACCCAAAGGATCGGAGCAGCATCTTAATATTCGGGAAGACGGAACCCGGTATAGGGCTGAAAGGATTTGGGTACCAAAATTTGGAGATATAAGAGAAATGGTACTTAGAGAAGCTCATAAAACCAGATACTCAATACATCCTGGAACGGGGAAGATGTACAAGGATCTCAAGAAACATTTTTGGTGGCCGGGTATGAAAGCCGATGTTGCTAAATACGTAGGAGAATGTTTGACGTGTTCTAAGGTCAAAGCTGAGCATCAGAAACCATCAGGTCTACTTCAACAACCCGAAATCACAGAATGGAAATGGGAAAACATTACCATGGATTTCATCACTAAATTGCCAAGGACTGCAAGTGGTTTTGATACTATTTGGGTAATAGTTGATCGTCTCACCAAATCAGCACACTTCCTGCCAATAAGAGAAGATGACAAGATGGAGAAGTTAGCACGACTGTATTTGAAGGATGTCGTCTCCAGACATGGAATACCAATCTCTATTATCTCTGATAGGGATGGCAGATTTATTTCAAGATTCTGGCAGACATTACAGCAAGCATTAGGAACTCGTCTAGAAATGAGTACTGCCTATCATCCACAAACTGATGGGCAGAGCGAAAGGACGATACAAACACTTGAAGACATGCTACGAGCATGTGTTATTGATTTCGGAAATAGTTGGGATCGACATCTACCGTTAGCAGAATTTTTCTACAACAACAGCTACCATTCAAGCATTGAGATGGCGCCGTTTGAAGCACTTTATGGTAGAAAGTGCAGGTCTCCGATTTGTTGGAGTGAAGTGGGGGATAGACAGATTACGGGTCCGGAGATTATACAAGAAACTACCGAGAAGATCATCCAAATTCAACATCGGTTGAAAACTGCCCAAAGTCGACAAAAGAGCTACGCTGACATTAAAAGAAAAGATATAGAATTTGAAATTGGAGAGATGGTCATGCTTAAAGTTGCACCTTGGAAAGGCGTTGTTCGATTTGGTAAACGAGGGAAATTAAATCCAAGGTATATTGGACCATTCAAGATTATTGATCGTGTCGGACCAGTAGCTTACCGACTTGAGTTACCTCAACAACTCGCGGCTGTACATAACACTTTCCATGTCTCGAATTTGAAGAAATGTTTTGCTAAAGAAGATCTCACTATTCCGTTAGATGAAATCCAAATCAATGAAAAACTCCAATTCATCGAAGAACCCGTCGAAATAATGGATCGTGAGGTTAAAAGACTTAAGCAAAACAAGATACCAATTGTTAAGGTTCGATGGAATGCTCGTAGAGGACCTAAGTTCACCTGGGAGTGTGAAGATCAGATGAAGAAGAAATACCTGCATCTATTTCCAGAAGATTCGTCAACACCTTCAACAGCTTAAAATTTCGAGACGAAATTTATTTAACGGGTAGGTACTGTAGTGACCCGAACTTTTCCATGTTTATATATATTAATTGAGATTGATATTTACATGATTAAATGTTTCCAACATGTTAAGCAATCAAACTTGTTAAGACTTAATTAATTGAAATATGTTTCATATAGACAATTGACCACCCAAGTTGACCGGCGATTCACGAACGTTAAAACTTGTAAAAACGACATGATGATATATATATGGATATACATATGGTTAACATAAGATTATGATAAGTAAGTATCTCCATAAGTATATTAACAATGAGTTATATACATATAAACAAGACTACTAACTTAAGGATTTCGAAACGAGACATATATGTAACGATTATCGTTGTAACGACATTTAAATGTATATATATATCATATTAAGATATATTAATATATCATAATATCATGATAATATAATAATTTAACATCTCATTAGATATAATAAACAATGGGTTAACAACATTAATTGAGATCGTTAACTTAAAGGTTTCAAAACAACACTTACATGTAACGACTAACGATGACTTAACGACTCAGTTAAAATGTATATACATGTAGTGTATTTAGATGTATTAAAATACTTTTGGAAGACTTCAAGACATATATCAAAACACTCATACTTAACGAAAATGGTTACAGTTACTTTCCCATTCTTTTCTTTCATCAAGAATTCTAGTCGTATTCTTACCCATATTATACACAGCTTCAAAACGTACTTACTATGGGTATATACCAATAGGAACTAGCATGGGATTCCACTCTTGATTATGTCATGTATGACTAATCAATTTTAACTTCTACCATGAGCTAGTCAACTAACTAGAACTCCTTTTAACCCCACTCACCACTCACCAATTACCACTCATCATTCACTCCATTTCACTTCTAATTCTCTTTCTAATTCTCTCTCAACACATACACACTATTATGAACGTATTTTTCCAGTAGTTAATCATCCTCTTCATCAAAAATCACTTCAAGAATCAAGCTATAATAATCATAGGAAGAACACTTCAAGAACACTTCAAAAATCCCTTCAAGTTTACTAATTTACTTCCAAGCTTTCTAATCCATTCCAAGTAATCATCTAAGATCAAGAAACCTTTGTTATATACAGTAGGTTATCTTTCTTATTCAAGGTAATATTCATATTCAAACTTTGATTCAATTTCTATAACTATAAACTATCTTAATTCGAGTAAAAATATTACTTGAACTTGTTTTTGTGTCATGATCCTACTTCAAGAACTTTCAAGCCATCCAAGATCCTTTGAAGCTAGATCATTTCTTGTCACTTCCAGTAGGTTTACCTACTAAACTTAAGGTAGTAATGATGTTCATAACATCATTCGATTCATATATATAAAACTATCTTATTCGAAGGTTTAAACTCGTAATCACTAGAACATAGTTTAGTTAATTCTAAACTTGTTCGCAAACAAAAGTTAATCCTTCTAACTTGACTTTTAAAATTAACTAAACACATGTTCTATATCTATATGATATGCTAACTTAATGATTTAAAACCTGGAAACACGAAAAACACCGTAAAACCGGATTTACGCCGTCGTAGTAACACCGCGGGCTGTTTTGGGTTAGTTAATTAAAAACTATGATAAACTTTGATTTATTTATTCTGAGAAAATGATTTTTATTATGAACATGAAACTATATCCAAAAATTATGGTTAAACTCAAAGTGGAAGTATGTTTTCTAAAATGGTCATCTAGACGTCGTTCTTTCGACTGAAATGACTACCTTTACAAAAATGAATTGTAACTTATTTTTCCGACTATAAACCTATACTTTTTCTGTTTAGATTCATAAAATAGAGTTCAATATGGAACCATAGCAATTTGATTCACTCAAAACGGATTTAAAATGAAGAAGTTATGGGTAAAACAAAATTGGATAATTTTTCTCATTTTAGCTACGTGAAAATTGGTAACAAATCTATTCCAACCATAACTTAATCAACTTGTATTGTATATTATGTAATCTTGAGATACCATAGACACGTATACAATGTTTCGACCTATCATGTCGACACATCTATATATATTTCGGAACAACCATAGACACTCTATATGTGAATGTTGGAGTTAGCTATACAGGGTTGAGGTTGATTCCAAAATATATATAGTTTGAGTTGTGATCAATACTGAGATACGTATACACTGGGTCGTGGATTGATTCAAGATAATATTTATCGATTTATTTCTGTACATCTAACTGTGGACAACTAGTTGTAGGTTACTAACGAGGACAGCTGACTTAATAAACTTAAAACATCAAAATATATTAAAAGTGTTGTAAATATATTTTGAACATACTTTGATATATATGTATATATTGTTATAGGTTCGTGAATCAACCAGTGGCCAAGTCTTACTTCCCGACGAAGTAAAAATCTGTGAAAGTGAGTTATAGTCCCACTTTTAAAATCTAATATTTTTGGGATGAGAATACATGCAGGTTTTATAAATGATTTACAAAATAGACACAAGTACATGAAACTACATTCTATGGTTGAATTATCGAAATCGAATATGCCCCTTTTTATTAAGTCTGGTAATCTAAGAATTAGGGAACAGACACCCTAATTGACGCGAATCCTAAAGATAGATCTATTGAGCCTAACAAACCCCATCCAAAGTACCGGATGCTTTAGTACTTCAAAATTTATATCATATCCGAAGGGTGTCCCGGAATGATGGGGATATTCTTATATATGCATCTTGTTAATGTCGGTTACCAGGTGTTCATCATATGAATGATTTTTATCTCTATGTATGGGATGTGTATTGAAATATGAAATCTTGTGGTCTATTGTTACGATTTGATATATATAGGTTAAACCTATAACTCACCAACATTTTTGTTGACGTTTAAAGCATGTTTATTCTCAGGTGAATATTAAGAGCTTCCGCTGTTGCATACTAAAATAAGGACAAGATTTGGAGTCCATGTTTGTATGATATTGTGTAAAAACTGCATTCAAGAAACTGATTTCGATGTAACATATTTGTATTGTAAACCATTATGTAATGGTCGTGTGTAAACAGGATATTTTAGATTATCATTATTTGATAATCTACATAAAGCTTTTTAAACCTTTATTTATGAAATAAAGGTTATGGTTTGTTTTAAAATGAATACAGTCTTTGAAAAACGTCTCATATAGAGGTCAAAACCTCGCAACGAAATCAATTAATATGGAACGTTTTTAATCAATAAGAACGGGACATTTCAATATTCATACATGATAATATCATGATAATATAATAATTTAAAATCTCATTTGATATTATAAACATTGGGTTAACAACATTTAACAAGATCGTTAACCTAAAGGTTTCAAAACAACACTTACATGTAACGACTAACGATGACTTAACGACTCAATTAAAATGTATATACATGTAGTGTTTTAATATGTATTTATACACTTTTGAAAGACTTCAATACACTTATCAAAATACTTCTACTTAACAAAAATGCTTACAATTACATCCTCGTTCAGTTTCATCAACAATTCTACTCGTATGCACCCGTATTCGTACTCGTACAATACACAGCTTTTAGATGTATGTACTATTGGTATATACACTCCAATGATCAGCTCTTAGCAGCCCATGTGAGTCACCTAACACATGTGGGAACCATCATTTGGCAACTAGCATGAAATATCTCATAAAATTACAAAAATATGAGTAATCATTCTTGACTTATTTACATGAAAACAAAATTACATATCCTTTATATCTAATCCATACACCAACGACCAAAAACACCTACAAACACTTTCATTCTTCAATTTTCTTCATCTAATTGATCTCTCTCAAGTTCTATCTTCAAGTTCTAAGTGTTCTTCATATATTCTACAAGTTCTAGTTACATAAAATCAAGAATACTTACAAGTTTGCTAGCTCACTTCCAATCTTGTAAGGTGATCATCCAACCTCAAGAAATCTTTGTTTCTTACAGTAGGTTATCATTCTAATACAAGGTAATAATCATATTCAAATTTTGGTTCAATTTCTATAACTATAACAATCTTATTTCAAGTGATGATCTTACTTGAACTTGTTTTCGTGTCATGATTCTGCTTCAAGAACTTCGAGCCATCCAAGGATCCGTTGAAGCTAGATCCATTTTTCTATTTTCCAGTAGGTTTATCCAAGGAACTTAAGGTAGTAATGATGTTCATAACATCATTCGATTCATATATATAAAGCTATCTTATTCGAAGGTTTAAACTTGTAATCACTAGAACATAGTTTAGTTAATTTTAAACTTGTTCGCAAACAAAAGTTAATCCTTCTAACTTGACTTTTAAAATCAACTAAACACATGTTCTATATCTATATGATATGCTAACTTAATGATTTAAAACCTGGAAACACGAAAAACACCGTAAAACCGGATTTACGCCGTCTTAGTAACACCGCGGGCTGTTTTGGGTTAGTTAATTAAAAACTATGATAAACTTTGATTTAAAAGTTGTTATTCTGAGAAAATGATTTTTATTATGAACATGAAACTATATCCAAAAATTATGGTTAAACTCAAAGTGGAAGTATGTTTTCTAAAATGGTCATCTAGACGTCGTTCTTTCGACTGAAATGACTACCTTTACAAAAACGACTTGTAACTTATTTTTCTGACTATAAACCTATACTTTTTCTGTTTAGATTCATAAAATAGAGTTCAATATGAAACCATAGCAATTTGATTCACTCAAAACGGATTTAAAATGAAGAAGTTATGGGTAAAACAAGATTGGATAATTTTTCTCATTTTAGCTACGTGAAAATTGGTAACAAATCTATTCCAACCATAACTTAATCAACTTGTATTGTATATTATGTAATCTTGAGATACCATAGACACGTATACAATGTTTCGACCTATCATGTCGACACATCTATATATATTTCGGAATAACCATAGACACTCTATATGTGAATGTTGGAGTTAGATATACAGGGTTGAGGTTGATTCCAAAATATATATAGTTTGAGTTGTGATCAATACTGAGATATGTATACACTGGGTCGTGGATTGATTCAAGATAATATTTATCGATTTATTTCTGTACATCTAACTGTGGACAACTAGTTGTAGGTTACTAACGAGGACAGCTGACTTAATAAACTTAAAACATCAAAATATATTAAAAGTGTTGTAAATATATTTTGAACATACTTTGATATATATGTATATATTGTTATAGGTTCGTGAATCAACCAGTGGCCAAGTCTTACTTCCCGACGAAGTAAAAATCTGTGAAAGTGAGTTATAGTCCCACTTTTAAAATCTAATATTTTTGGGATGAGAATACATGCAGGTTTTATAAATGATTTACAAAATAGACACAAGTACGTGAAACTACATTCTATGGTTGAATTATCGAAATCGAATATGCCCCTTTTTATTAAGTCTGGTAATCTAAGAATTAGGGAACAGACACCCTAATTGACGCGAATCCTAAAGATAGATCTATTGGGCCTAACAAACCCCATCCAAAGTACCGGATGCTTTAGTACTTCGAAATTTATATCATATCCGAAGGGTGTCCCGGAATGATGGGGATATTCTTATATATGCATCTTGTTAATGTCGGTTACCAGGTGTTCACCATATGAATGATTTTTATCTCTATGTATGGGATGTGTATTGAAATATGAAATCTTGTGGTCTATTATTATGATTTGATATATATATATAGGTTAAACCTATAACTCACCAACATTTTTGTTGACGTTTTAAGCATGTTTATTCTCAGGTGATTATTAAGAGCTTCCGCTGTCGCATACTTAAATAAGGACGAGATTTGGAGTCCATGCTTGTATGATATTGTGTAAAAACTGCATTCAAGAAACTTATTTTGTTGTAACATATTTGTATTGTAAACCATTATGTAATGGTCGTGTGTAAACAGGATATTTTAGATTATCATTATTTGATAATCTACGTAAAGCTTTTTAAACCTTTATTGATGAAATAAAGGTTATGGTTTGTTTTAAAATGAATGCAGTCTTTGAAAAACGTCTCATATAGAGGTCAAAACCTCGCAACGAAATCAATTAATATGGAACGTTTTTAATCAATAAGAACGGGACATTTCAGTATGTTTTGACGAATCGTGTGGAATGGGTTACATATTTAATTGGCGCATAAATGTGTATTATATTTTAAAAAAAAAAAATTATCGTACGGAGTACGGGTTGGGTTGTTTCAGATTCATATGTACTTAGTAAGACGTTGTTATAACGATAATCGTTATATATATCGTTTTCGAGTTTCTTAATTCAATAGTCTCATTTTTATGTATATAACTCATTGTTAAAATACCTAATGAGATACTTACTTATCATAATATCATGTTAACTATATATATAACCATATATATGTCATCATATAGTTTTTATAAGTTTTAACGTTCGTGAATCACCGGTCAAGTTGGGAGGTCAATTGTCTATATGAAACCTATTTCAATTAATCAAGTCTTAACAAGTTTGATTGCTTAACATGTTGGAAACACTTAATCATGTAAATAACAATTTCATTTAATATATATAAACATGGAAAAGTTCGGGTCACTACAACACTTAAGCCAATGTCACTAGAACAATGATTGCTATTAGAAATGACTTAGTGATTAATTAAGGCTAAATAAGGAACAATGCTCTCAAGGTTAACTAGTAATGACTTGTAATCCTAAAAAATACTTAGATACATTTAGGTTGGTCACCAAGTCCCAACTAGAGATTGTTCTTCCTTTGTGCATATGTTGGACATTAATGTGTGCTTACACATTAATCATGTAATGTGTTATATTGTACATTAAACTTATTAAGTGCTTGAATTATAAGTTGTGCAAGTATCTATATGATTGATCCTAGAATAACTATCTCTTGCTATGTGAGTATTACTTGCTACTTGCCAATATGCTTAATACTCATAAACTTGTCAACTTGATTGATATGTTTGCTATGTGCTCATTAGTTAGGATTCAAGTAACTAACCTACTCCAATAGATTAAGTGTAAAATGGTTCACAATGAAAGTATAGTCAATTGTCTATTTGATCTAGTCTAAGTAACTAAGGGTGATTGCTTATGACTTAACTTTGATGTCTCTACATGCTTCACGATTATCTTATAGAGACATTGTTCAATTAATCTCTAACTAAACTTAAAAAAGATCATGACTTGTGATTAATTGAAACTAGGAAGTTAATGACATAGTGACTAGTCTTTAGAATTGAACCAAAGACATTAATGTGACTAACTAAGTCTTGACCAAACTGAAATTTCCCTAAATATCAATCAAGACACTTCTCCAAGAATGTTGGGTTTACCACTTTTGGAATGATTAGTAACTTTCATGCATTAAGACCAAATCTCACACACTTAATGCATATAGTACTTGTATAGAATGTTTGGTTTCTTTTGCAGGTGTTAGAAGGAGTAAAGGTGCCAAAATGTGGTGTTCAAATTTGAGTCAAACGACTATACAACGGATACCTAATTTGGACTGGAGCACGTATGGTCGCACCACGGTCGACCGTGCAGGCAACCGTGTGTCAACGACTATTTTTTGAATCTCACTATAAAAGGCAAACATTTAAGAGCATTTGAACATGACCCTCTTGCATATTTCAAAGGCTTATCTCCAGTGATCACAAGTGCATCAATTACTACTCAAATGTGATCAAGCAAGAGAAGATTCTATGATCTTATAGATATAGAATTGGGTTGTTGTAAACTTACTAATCAAAATCATTTATCTTGTGAGTTTACTTAATGTAATGTATGTCCTAGTATTGTGTTAGGATCATCATTGCAAAGTGTATAAGTCTTGTAACTTTAATTAGTAGAAGCATATGCTAGCTTAGTGATCTACTTCCTTAAAGGGACTTCGGAAGTTGATTAATCTTATTTGGAGATTAATACTTGTCCAAGGTGAAGACAAGTTGATCTAGGTTGGAGTTTATCTTTCAAATGGAAAGAAAGATTAGGTTTGTTGTCTACCAAAGAAGTTGAAGACCTGTAAATCGGATCTCCACCGGGTTTGGAGAAAAGTGCTTAGTGAAGCAACAAATCCCGATTAGTGTAATCGGGGAGTGGATTAAGGTGGATTAGTTAACATCCACCTGAATCACTATAAATCCTTGTGTATATGCTCTTTACATTACTTCATTTATCATTTTGAACATATACACTATACACATCAAGTTTGAGTTGAGTTGGTTGATCAAAGTTAAATCGAATTTGGTGATCAATCGAAAATGTGACAACCCGGAAATTTCCAATCAAATTTAAACTTTATCTTTATATTATTCCGACACGATAAGCAAAGTTTGTTAAGTTAAATCTCAAGAATTTTAAATTGTGTTCATACATTCATTATAACCTCGACCAAATTCAGACGATTCACGAACCGTTATATATAAATAAATATGTATATATATGTATATATATATATATATATATTATAACTTGAGAATATTAATAAAGTATTAAATGTATAATACTTTACATGATCGTATTTGTTTCAATATGTTTATCGATGAAAATAGAAGATAATATCAAATTGTTGATTTATCAGATACATTATGATATGATTACGAGCCTATGTTATGAGGTCCACTGTGATTTAAGAAATCTATTCTTTTTGACAACATTCGGAAAATGGTAAAGTGATTTATAAGTAAGAACGTGAAGTGTAAATAACTTAGATGTTGGATATCGACAAGTTAAGTAACTCGACATTTTTCATTAAGATGATTTCATACGTTTATTTAACCTTTGAACTTTATCCCATGCTTCACCAACAAACTGTAATTTAAAAACTTGAAACCTATTATGAATATACATGATTCTACTTTTTTAAAACATTTTATGATATAACGATTTCCATTATTTTAACCTTTAAACAAAATGATTCTTAAAAATATATTTGGTTTTGGAAAACAAAATTATTATATTTATTTGATTTAGTTTCAAACGTACAAAAACGTTTTCAGTTTAAAAAGAACTTTATTATTAAAATGTATATAACTTTTATAAATATCTAGAACCACTTTTGACAAGTCATTACTTAACCAGTATGATAAAGATAACGATATTTATATTTTATTTTATTAAATATATATAATGATCTAAATTAATATTATATATATTTATACGTGTATTATACGTACATAGTTTTATACTTTTACTATACTTAAACTTTACCTTTATTTTATTTTTACTTTACTTTAACTTTAATAATTCACTTTAATAATTCATACTTTAATAATTCACTTTAATAATTCATACTTTAATAATTCACTTTAATAATTCATACTTTAATAATTCACTTTAATAATTCATAATTTAATAATTCACTTTAACAATTCATACTTTAATAATTCAAAAATCTATTATAAATAGAATTCAATAGGTTTCATTATTTCATAGAAACTTGAAAATATTTTTCTCTAAAATCTCTCAATCGATTTACATATATATATTTACTCCGTATTATTTCAAGATATAATTAGTATACATAAAATATTATGTCAGAGTGCTGTAAGAGTGATTTCGAAATTATTTTTCGAGTGGGATTGGATTAAGGAAATTATGGGTTATAGCTATGGAGGTGATTGGTATGGTTCATGGGTATGCTCGTGAGGTCAATATAGTGTTTATCATCTCCGTTGCGTCTACGTACCTTTCCTGCAATATTGAATCTCAATATTGATACGTGAGTACTCATAATTTAACTTTTACATACTAATAGTGTATCCCTGACTAGTGCTCGAGTATATAGGATTATGCATGTTTGTACTTTTGATATTGCCTTTAGTTAGGTTATGTTGAATCCTGAATTAGTTATATATGCGACTGAGATAAGGTATAAGATATGCATGTCGTTGGAAAGCTAGCGAAAAATTAAGAACTTTTCATTTAGATATCGAATGATTTCGATGAACGGATTTGAAATTATAGTCCATCGAATTTTTGTATTATTATTAAAAATGATTATTATTATCGTCGTTATTATCGTCGTTCTAGTTTTATCTTATTATTATTATTATTATCTTTATCAATAAAAGGATTTATCATTAAAAATTATTATTTTTATTATTATTACTATCGTTATTATCGTTAAAGTTATAATTAGTATTATTATTATTATCCAATTATTATTATTATTATTATTATTATTATTATTATTATTGGTATTATTATTATTATCATCATTATTAATATATATATCATTATTTAAAAATGGTTATTGTTATTGTTATTATTATTATTACTATATTATCATTAAGATAATTATTAGTATTATCGTTAATAATGTTATAGTAACTATCATTATTAATATTAGTGTAATTAAAACAAATATTTGTAACACCTAATTATTTTGATTACTATTATTATCATTATTACGAACACGATATAAAAGACGATTAAAAGCTATTAAACGAAACGATTAGGAAATAATGGGTAAGAGTATCATGATGAAATTAAAATATTATAAGATATTGATTTAGATAAAATTATCGTTCTTATTATTTTTATCATTACTATTATTATTTAAATTATCGTTAGTATTAAAACTATCATTTTAACAAAAATTATCATTTTAATAGAAATGTCATTGTTACTATAAAATATCATTATTATTATTATTATTTTAAATAGAATTATTATTTTAAAGATAATATTAAAAATTATCGTAAATATTAAAGTTATCATAATTAGAATTATCATTTTATCATAATGTCATCTTAGTAATTATAAATATTGATATTTTTATAATAATAATTATTATTACAAAATAATACAACTTTTACTTACTATCATTATAGATATTATTTTATCAAATAAATATTTGATACAAACATATTTTACTACGTGTAATAATTTACTTTAATAATACGTATCATATTATCTTTATAATATTAAATGAACCCTATAAATTTTATTACTTAATATATATAAAAGTATATTTTATTATATAAATATAATATAAAATTTTATTTATTAATAAATAAATTATATTATTTACTCTAATAAATCTTTTAAAAATATTTAAAAATATAAAACGACGATATTTAAACTATATATTAATCATGTATAAATTTTTGGAAATTATTTTGAGTCAAATTTACTTTTGTTGACTTTTGCATATTAGTCTCGAGCATTAGGATTGTGGTACACTATGACTTGACCTAATTTGTTAAACAAATATTAACCAACACATAAATATATATAATTAATTTAGGTTCGTGAATCCGAGGCCAACCTTGCACTTGTTCAATGACGTTATATGTATTTTTACTACGAAATACAGTATGGTGAGTTTCATTAATCCCTTTTTAAATGCTTTTGCAATATATATTTTTGGGACTGAGAATACATGCACTGTTTTTATAACTGTTTTACGAAATAGACACAAGTAATTGAAACTACATTATATGGTTGAATGATCGAAATCGAATATGCCCCTTTTTATTAAGTCTGGTAATCTAAGAATTAGGGAACAGACACCCTAATTGACGCGAACTCTAAAGATAGATCTATTGGGCCTAACAAACCCCATCCAAAGTACCGGATGCTTTAGTACTTCGAAATTATATCATGTCCGAAGGAGGATCCCGGAATGATAGGGGATATTCTTATATGTATCTAGTTAATGTCGGTTACCAGGTGTTCACCATATGAATGATTATTTTTTGTCTCTATGCATGGGACGTATATTTATGAGAACTGGAAATGAAATTCTTGTGGTCTATTAAAATGATGGAAATAAATGATTATGATAAACTAATGAACTCACCAACCTTTTGATTGACACTTTAAAGCATGTTTATTCTCAGGTGTTAAAGAAATCTTCCGCTGTGTATTTGCTCATTTTAAAGATATTACTTGGAGTCTTTCATAGCATATTTCGAAGAACGTTGCATTCGAGTCATTGAGTTCATCAAAGATGATTATTAAATCAATTTATAGTTGGATAGTGGATATTATGAAATGGTATGCATGCCTGTCAATTTTTGATGTAAAGAAAGATTGTCTTTTAAAAACGAATGCAATGTTTGTAAAATGTATCATATAGAGGTCAAATACCTCGCAATGTAATCAACTATTGTGAATTGTTTATAATGTATATGAACGGGTCCTTTCAGTTGGTATCAGAGTGGTGGTCTTAGTGAACCAGGTCTGCATTAGTGTGTCTAACTGATAAGTCGTTAGGATGCATTAGTGAGTCTGGACTTCGACCGTGTCTGCATGTCAAAAGTTTTGCTTGTCATTTCTAGTCGGAAATCATCTGCTTATCATCCATAGGAAATTACCTGCTTATCATTATTAGTCTAGACACGTCTTGCTACATTAATTGCATGAGTAGTATATCGACAAACTTCATATCTTAACGTATCTGCTAAATCATATCTTATCGTATCTGTTACTTTAAACTTTACCTGACATACCCCGCAAATTCCTCTGTAATCTATGAAATCTTTTGATCTCTATATATAGATATCCTATGTAAATAGAATACCACCCGATACCCGAAAAATCATTTTTATATCGAAAATCCTTTATCCAATCGTACGAAATGGAATTTGTCATCAGTTCAAGTCACTCGGATTCTGAAATGGAATCTCACTCAATCTCCGAAAGCAGTGTGACCGGAATGGATCAACCAATCAGTCATCACCTATTCTGGATGAATTGGGGATGGGTTCGTAGCCTCCTCAATCATTGGAAACAAGAAGAAGGCGATCCTTTCCATCCACCACATTGCCTTTTTGGCGAAGAACCTGAAGCACTTACCGGCGAACCTGTTTGAGACACCATTTTCTCTCTCATTTCCAGGGTATCTCGTCACGATTATATACTACATCAAATTCTAGATTTTATTTATCCGCTCGTTCCGACCGACAATCATCCTGGAATAATAGAAGAAGTCAACGAACTTCGCGCTCGGGTAGTGGCTTTGGAGAATATGGTGCAGAGATTACAAACACCAGCAGCAGCACCAGCAGCATAACCAGTACCACCATCATCAACGCCAACAGTACCATTACCACCTCCAACCACAACCTCGTTGTAAACCTCAACTTCACAATCTGTCCCACGAGCATCAACGTCATACGCACCATAGATACCAAGGAGTACCAACAACAATAACTGAGGAAGTATTAATTCATAACTTCATTGGAGAAACATTCCGCGGCAATTATATAATCTCTAAAGTCTTAGAGATTATCTAATCTAGCCCTAACCATAAATCAGTTAAGCGAACCAAAATGATAGAAGGAAGAGTAGAAACCCTGACAAAAATGGTGTGTGATTAACAAGTTAAACTTGTTTTACCAACAGCATCAACAGTACCATCAACGTCACCAGCATCGTCAGTACAGTCAACATCAGAATCAACAACACCTATAACATCACAAACTCCATCAGTTCAAGAATCACTGTGGACATCATTACGAATCAATAACGTGTATATTGTATCAACAAGTTATGAAGAATTAAGTCATTCCCTCTGAAGAAATTATATATATATATATTTTATATATATATATATATATATTTTTTGAAATAAAAAATAAATCTTTCCGTGCTAAGCTATTGTGTGTGAATCTTAACTACTCAGTTAATTCATATTACAAATATGCAATAATGTACGTCCCTCACCCGCGACTTAACCATCGTTAACTACAATCTCTGTCTCAATTCAACAAATTCCAATTCCTAATAAATCAAGTATATATTTGATTTTACACTTCATCATTGATGTAACCGAAACTTTTCAGATAACATCATTCGTACTTTGCGAAGTTCACAAGAATTTAACGAAAACCAACATCACATCTCAACAAATAACGAAGTATTGATTCATAATTTCAATATTATTGAAGAAATACTTATGTAACCTCTAAACCTTCAAGGAATTATTCAATTCTAGTTCCAACCGTAAATCGAATGAGTTTAATTTAGTATTAACTCATTAAAATCTATGTTACATCTGAGGAGAATATATACATATATATTTTCATAAAGACTGTAATAAAATTCTTATGTACAAAATATTAATTGTGAAAATTTTTTAACGGGTAGGTAATACTCGAGAGATATATATAAATTCACAATTAATATGTTACATTCTTCGAATCAGATTAAGCAAATTATCAATTATACTTCCTACTTTCACAATAATATACATTCTTTCATAGAAATCAAAACAACCATACTCATTCAAACCCAATTAAGTATTCTGATTTTAAAATCTCAGAATTCAATTCGAGATATAACCGGTACCATTACTTTTAGATTCCTACATCTTTCAAAGCTATACTTTGACTTCAAAAGTGTGTTAGAACATCAAATGTATACAAACGATTACAATCTATGTTCAAACCCTTCGAAAATCTCTGAAGACACTTCAAATAATGAGCAATCGAGATGATGATCCAACCACATATTACCCACAGTTATGTACTTAAAAAGCTCTCGAAACCAAAGTCATAATTCAACACATATCTGTGTCAGATCTTTTGGCATTTATTAGCAAAAATAACCTTGCAATTCCTTTGCAAAGTAGCAAATTATATCACAGCTCCAGCAAGACAACTTCGATTTTTTCATTCGGAGTAGCCTTATCATAATTTTGATATATGTGATTACCCTTTTGTTACGGAGAACCTTTCATATTCTACCACATTAGCAATAAACTTACCAACAACTTCACTGATCTTGGGCATTCCGAAGAATCTTTATATTTATCGAAACCTCATCATTTACTCATCTGCCTCTTGTAACGAGAATTGTCATACGAATCATTGGGAGTTAGCAATCAGTATTTTGAAATCTCACAGCATGTTGACGCCAACAGTTATACATACCGTCTATTTCCAAGGCTTACATACTTCGAATGTGAAGTTTCTGAAAAACACTCTGAACCGCGAACTAGTTCTCGAAATGCTGATGAAGCAACAAAAACTGTAAACGACCTTAGCAGTAAAAAGTTTGATGATAAAGATTAGTGTATTAACAAAGCTCAGAAATAGAGAAGTTTTGGAACTGGAAAACGGATTGAGCAAAGTATGAAGGAGGCTGTGGACAAATCACAAAGACTGAACCTGCCTTCAAAGAATCCAAATGATTCAGTGTCTGCTGAAGTCATTAACGGATACCTTGCTCCTGACACTAAACCCATACAGACAATATTCTTCATCATCCTCTGATATTAGAAATTCTAAGATATCATCGTATCTTTCATTATAAATATCCTCCATATTTCTGAAGATATTTCCATAACTATTCTTATCTGGAATCATTTATCTCTTTGCGCTATCTGTATTACATCAAAAAGGAAACTGTTTAGTTCCTATACTTTGTAAACCTTTGAGTTTAAAATATGAATGTTTTTGAAGTAGTGTTGGAAACTGAAGCATGAGTTAGTATAATATAATGACACTTGATCAACGTGATTATATTACAGTAATTCATGCTGAGTTTCTAAATGGAACGTGATGATTCACAGATCATAACATCATCATGTGCCATGTTATACGACTCTTGTATTCTATTTAACCTCTAAAATATCAAGAAAATATTTCTTGATGATTCGGCCTTTTCCAAGGTATTCTAGTAATTTGACAAGTCAAGATCGTGCCATCACAATTTCCTTCCTAGAACATTACCAATGTTCATTCCAAAAATCATATTTGTGAATTCTGGACCATTACAAGCGGTGCTTAATCGCAAGAAGAAGAAACGAAAGGACAAAACTCCAAAATAGAAATTGGGGTATAAATTGCAGCAAATAAAAGAGAGCATTAACTGTGGATGACAATGATTATAGAAGATAGAAACAGAGACTTTGAAATATAAGGGAAGATATAAAGCCCAACGACAAACCAAAAATTATAAACCATATATATCGATGCATATAGCAATATAAAGACACGGGAGAACTAGAAACACTATAAACCCAAGAGTATAGTAGAAGTAAATAGATTCTTCCGGCGGTAGATGAAAAAGAAGAATGACCGATATGAAAGTTATAAGTATATCGAGAATCAGAACTGGATGGAGCATATTGATGAATACTTTAAAATATGAGTTGAGGGGGAAAGAATAGAAGGTGATGAAACATGACTAGGAACTTAGAAATCAACAGATTTAACTCACACAATGACGGAATAAGTGAATCAAACCCTCTAGTGAATAGGTTAAGCTTTTTGTGATTAATTTAGTCATACCACAACTAAATCAAGTGTGATTAGATCAACACCTAGAGCTATTATTCACCACCTGGGTGATTTGGGTTGAGAGAGAATCGGAGGAGCTCACCAGATCTGAGTGTGTGTAACAAATGAGAGGCTTAACCTAAAAAATGAAGAACATAAGACTTTATATACCCATGCTGTTGACTCACCCGTACGATTCATCCATCACACATACGAGTTGGCTTCATCAGCCGTACGGGTGATCACTCACTCGTGTCTTCTCATTTAGGTTGTAATTGTGACTTAGCTCAGCATCAATCGTGCGTATGAGCCTGTCAGCCGTACGAGTGAGGCTTCACTCGGACGTCTGACTAAGTCTAACATAGTCAAACATCCACATCTCATTCCTGCAGTTGCTGTAACCACATACAAACACGGATAGGATAATAACAAACGATCATGGTGGCCTGTAAACTGTTGTACCTGCAATGGACGTGGGTAGATGTCTAGGGACTTGCATAAAATGCATCAACAGAAGGTGTGAGTTGTAAGAAAAGGAAGGAGGTGAATTTATAATAAAATCTCCGACAGAACAATTAAAATGGACGATCGCATTTAAAGCGGATCCTAATTCCTTTTGTTACCGGAGAATCAAATCTTATTACAAAGATTTTCTTCAAATCCCTTGAAATCTGGAAATCAATCATATCTACGACAAATGATAAGATGAATCTACACTTACTCATTTCACTCTTCTATGTTAGCCTCATTCGTACTCTTCATATAAATAGATTGTTTATCCAAATTATTCGCTGATGATAAAACTCTAATTTTCAGCCTGTATGCATCATGAAAACATACTTATTATCATTCACGACCTTTCCACTCAAATTTCGGGACGAAATTTCTTTAACGGGTAGGTACTGTGACAACCCGTAAATTTCCAATCAAATTTAAACTTTATCTTTATATTATTCCGACACGATAAGCAATGTTTGTTAAGTTAAATCTCAAGAATTTTAAATTGTGTTCATACATTCATTATAACCTCGACCAAATTCAGACGATTCACGAACCGTTATATATAAATAAATATGTATATATATGTATATATATATATATATATATATATATATATATTATAACTTGAGAATATTAATAAAGTATTAAACGTATAATACTTTACATGATCGTATTTGTTTCAATATGTTTATCGATGGAATTAGAAGATAATATCAAATTGTTGATTTATCAAATACATTATGATATGATTACGGGTCTATGTTATGAGGTCCACTGTGATTTAAGAAATCTATTCTTTTTGACAACATTCGGAAAATGATAAAGTGATTTATAAGTAAGAACGTGAAGTGTAAATAACTTAGATGTTGGATATCGACAAGTTAAGTAACTCGACATTTTTCATTAAGATGATTTCATACATTTATTTAACCTTTGAACTTTATCAAATGCTTCACCAACAAACTGTAATTTAAAAACTTGAAACCTATTATGAATATATATGATTCTACTTTTTTAAAACATTTTATGATATAACGATTTTCATTATTTTAACCTTTAAACAAAATGATTCTTAAAAATATATTTGGTTTTGGAAAACAAAATTATTATATTTATTTGATTTAGTTTCAAACGTACAAAAACGTTTTCAGTTTAAAAAGAACTTTATTATTAAAACGTATATAACTTTTATAAATATCTAGAACCACTTTTGACAACTCATTACTTAACCAGTATGATAAAGATAACGATATTTATATTTTATTTTATTAAATATATATAACGATTTAAATTAATATTATATATATTTATACGCGTATTATACGTACATAGTTTTATACTTTTACTATACTTAAACTTTACCTTTACTTTATTTTTACTTTACTTTAACTTTAATAATTCACTTTAATAATTCATACTTTAATAATTCACTTTAATAATTCATACTTTAATAATTCACTTTAATAATTCATACTTTAATAATTCACTTTAATAATTCATACTTTAATAATTCACTTTAACAATTCATACTTTAATAATTCAAAAATCTATTATAAATAGAATTCAATAGGTTTCATTATTTCATAGAAACTTGAAAATATTTTTCTCTAAACTCTCTCAATCGATTTACATATATATATTTACTCCGTATTATTTCAAGATATAATTAGTATACATAAAATATTACGTCAGAGTGCTGTTCGAGTGATTTCGAAATTATTTTTCGAGTGGGATTGGATTAAGGAAATTATGGGTTATAGCTATGGAGGTGATTGGTATGGTTCATGGGTATGCTCGTGAGGTCAATATAGTGTTTATCATCTCCGTTGCGTCTACGTACCTTTCCTGCAATATTGAATCTCAATATTGATACGTGAGTACTCATAATTTAACTTTTACATACTAATAGTGTATCCCTGACTAGTGCTCGAGTATATAGGATTATGCATGTTTGTACTTTTGATATTGCCTTTAGTTAGGTTATGTTGAATCCTGAATTAGTTATATATGCGACTGAGATAAGGTATAAGATATGCAGGTCGTTGGAAAGCTAGCGAAAAATTAAGAACTTTTCATTTAGATATCGAATGATTTCGATGAACGGATTTGAAGTTATAGTCCATCGAATTTTTGTATTATTATTAAAAATGATTATTATTATTGTCGTTATTATCGTCGTTCTAGTTTTATCTTATTATTATTATTATTATATTTATCAATAAAAGGATTTATCATTAAAAATTGTTATTTTTATTATTATTACTATCGTTATTATCGTTAAAGTTATAATTAGTATTATTATTAATATCCAATTATTATTATTATTATTATTATTATTATTATTATTATTATTATTATTGGTATTATTATTATTATTATCATTATTAATATATATATCATTATTTAAAAATGGTTATTGTTATTGTTATTATTATTATTACTATATTATCATTAAGATAATTATTAGTAATATCGTTAATAATGTTATAGTAACTATCATTATTAATATTAGTGTAATTAAAACAAATATTTGTAACACCTAATTATTTTGATTACTATTATTATCATTATTACGAACACGATATAAAAGACGATTAAAAGCTATTAAACGAAATGATTAGGAAATAATGGGTAAGAGTATCATGATGAAATTAAAATATTATAAGATATTGATTTAGATAAAATTATCGTTCTTATTATTTTTATCATTACTATTATTATTAAAATTATCGTTAGTATTAAAACTATCATTTTAACAAAAATTATCATTTTAATAGAAATGTCATTGTTACTATAAAATATCATTATTATTATTATTATTTTAAATAGAATTATTATTTTAAATATAATATTAAAAATTATCGTAAATATTAAAGTTATCATATTTAGAATTATCGTTTTATCATAATATCATCTTAGTAATTATAAATATTGATATTTTAATAATAATAATTATTATTACAAAATAATACAACTTTTACTCACTATCATTATAGATATTATTTTATCAAATAAATATTTGATACAAACATATTTTACTACGTGTAATAATTTACTTTAATAATACGTATCATATTATCTTTATAATATTAAATGAACCCTATAAATTTTATTACTTAATATATATAAAAGTATATTTTATTATATAAATATAATATAAAATTTTATTTATTAATAAATAAATTATATTATTTACTCTAATAAATCTTTTAAAAATATTTAAAAATATAAAACGACGATATTTAAACTATATATTAATCATGTATAAATTTTTGGAAATTATTTTGAGTCAAATTTACTTTTGTTGACTTTTGCATATTAGTCTCGAGCATTAGGATTGTGGTACACTATGACTTGACCTAATTTGTTAGACAAATATTGACCAACACATAAATATATATAATTAATTTAGGTTCGTGAATCCGAGGCCAACCTTGCACTTGTTCAATGACGTTATATGTATTTTTACTACGAAATACAGTATGGTGAGTTTCATTAATCCATTTTTAAATGCTTTTGCAATATATATTTTTGGGTCTGACAATACATGCGCTGTTTTTATAACTGTTTTACGAAATAGACACAAGTAATTAAAACTACATTATATGGTTGAGTGATCGAAATCGAATATGCCCCTTTTTATTAAGTCTGGTAATCTAAGAATTAGGGAACAGACACCCTAATTGACGCGAACTCTAAAGATAGATCTATTGGGCCTAACAAACCCCATCCAAAGTACCAGATGCTTTAGTACTTCGAAATTATATCATGTCCGAAGGAGGATCCCGGAATGATAGGGGATATTCTTATATGTATCTAGTTAATGTCGGTTACCAGGTGTTCACCATATGAATGATTATTTTTTGTCTCTATGCATGGGACGTATATTTATGAGAACTGGAAATGAAATTCTTGTGGTCTATTAAAATGATGGAAATAAATGTTTATGATAAACTAATGAACTCACCAACCTTTTGGTTGACACTTTAAAGCATGTTTATTCTCAGGTGTTAAAGAAATCTTCCGCTGTGCATTTGCTCATTTTAAAGATATTACTTGGAGTCTTTCATAGCATATTTCGAAGAACGTTGCATTCGAGTCATTGAGTTCATCAAAGATGATTATTAAATCAATTTATAGTTGGATAGTGGATATTATGAAATGGTATGCATGCCTGTCAATTTTTGATGTAAAGAAAGATTGTCTTTTAAAAACGAATGCAATGTTTGTAAAATGTATCATATAGAGGTCAAATACCTCGCAATGTAATCAACTATTGTGAATCATTTATAATGTATATGAACGGGTCCTTTCAGTTGGTATCAGAGCGGTGGTCTTAGTGAACCAGGTCTGCATTAGTGTGTCTAACTGATAAGTCGTTAGGATGCATTAGTGAGTCTGGACTTCGACCGTGTCTGCATGTCAAAAGTTTTGCTTGTCATTTCTAGCCGGAAATCATCTGCTTATCATCCATAGGAAATTACCTGCTTATCATTATTAGTCTAGACACGTCTTGCTACATTAATTGCATGAGTAGTATATCGACAAACTTCATATCTTAGCGTATCTGCTAAATCATATCTTATCGTATCTGTTACTTTAAACTTTACCTGACATACCCCGCAAATTCCTCTGTAATCTATGAAATCTTTTGATCTCTATATATAGATATCCTATGTAAATAGAATACCACCCGATAGCCGAAAAATCATTTTTATATCGAAAATCCTTTATCCAATCGTACGAAATGGAATTTTTCATCAGTTCAAGTCACTCGGATTCTGAAATGGAATCTCACTCAAGCTCCGAAAGCAGTGTGACCGGAATGGATCAACCAATCAGTCATCACCTATTCTAGATGAATTGGGGATGGGTTCGTAGCCTCCTCAATCATTGGAAACAAGAAGAAGGCGATCCTTTCCATCCACCACATTGCCCTCTTGGCGAAGAACCTGAAGCACTTACCGGCGAACCTGTTTGAGACACCATTTTCTCTCTCATTTCTAGGGTATCTCGTCACGATTATATACTACATCAAATTCTAGATTTTATTTATCCGCTCGTTCTGACCGACAATCATCCTGGAATAATAGAAGAATCAACGAACTTCGCGCTCGGGTAGTGGCTTTGGAGAATATTGTCATAACCCGTCCTTAACCATAAGAACGAGTTAGATAACGTATGATTTCATTGCGAGGTATTGACCTCTATATGCGACATTTTTAAAAGAACAACTGCATTTATTTTACATTACAAACCATAACTCTTATTTTAATACAAGCTTTAGACAATAAAAAGATGATTATCGTTTAGCGTTAATCTTAGACTTACAAACTTTGCATGTGATGATAACAATACGATTTCTAGCATATTTTACATTACAAATCCTCCGATATGCAGTTTTATTTTTGACACAAATATGCATACTCAAGATCTTGTTTAAATTCAACATGTTGCAGCGGAAGCTTCTAATTATCACCTGAGAATAGACATGTTTAAAACGTCAACATAAAGTTGGTGAGATATAGGTTTAATGCCGGCAGCAATATATATATAGACCACAAGATTTCATATATAAACGTTTTAATAAAAATATTCTAAGTGGTTGAGCACTTGGTAACCATACTTAACATTTAATCACGTCGCATATTCCCTTTATTATGAAATCTTACTACACCGTACCAAGTGTAGTCACGAAACGAAGTACTGTGCAACCGTTGAATACTGGTCGTCCAGTCCGGTTGGGGTTGTCAGGCCCGATAGATCTATCAACAGGATTCGCGTTTACAATACCGCTGTAAATAACAGTTACCAAGCTACAGGGAAGTATGCCAGTGGTACAACTCAACGTAGAATATATATTTTTCAGTTACTTGTGTCCATATCGTAAAACATAAAATACATGTATTCTCATCCCGAAATATTTAGAGTTTAAAAGTGGGACTATATACTCACTTTCGTCTTGAAGATATGTAATTTCGACTTGGTCTCCGATTGATATCACGAACCTATCCATATATAGTTTATCAATATATTTCTATTTTAAACAATCGTCACATATATATACTTTTTATACTTTTAATAGTTTTAATAATTTCTTAGTCCGTAGTTAGCAGTCCGATGTTAGTAATTCAATTTTAATGGTTCATTTTTAGGTGTTTAATAAACCCCCAATGAAATAAATAAAAACCCCCATCGTATATGTATTGGTCGAGATTAATCTTGACCCATGGTACCGGTGTTGTCAAATGACGTGTTGCGTACATAAAGTACCGGTGTTGTCAAATGACGTGTTGCGTACAATCATGGGATCTTATGATTAATCTTCTCGTATTGTTTACGGGTGATCCTGAACCATATAAAATTAAATTATGAGTACATATATATAAAATATCATGTTATTTTAAAAAGATGTGATTTATTTAATTTTCTCCAATTATTTTCGTAGCCAAACTAGTCTTAGATATCCGATCTCGTTTTGGTCATAGTTTCTTCGTTACAACTCCGTTTTCATTGATTCAACTTGCCACTTCCTTGGATCGAGTCCCTCTTTAAGACTATGAACTGTAAATACCTTAGTTTGTATTCGAAATCACAGGTCATAGGTCAAACTTTAGTGAAACTTATGAAGTTAATCATTTTCCATCATGTAAACAACCTTAAATGATTATTTTTCTAAAAATACTTATACTTTGAGTTAAATCATGAAATTTTTATGTGTTATCATATTCATAGTAAAAATCATTTTTCCAGAAAATAAACCTCCAATTCAAAGTTTAAGATGGTTTTTAATTATCCAACCCAAAACAGCCCCCGGTTGCACTCTGACGTCGTAAAAACAGTTTTTAAGGTGTTCTTTGAAAAACCAAGTTATACCTTGTTAAGTTAGCATATATTTAAGTTATATTACAGGTCTTGAAGTATTTTAAAAGTTAAGTTAGAAGGATCTATTTAGTTTGCAAACAAGTTTGAAAACTTTCAAACTATGTTCTTGTTGTTAAATTTTTATACCACAAAATAAGATAGCTATATATATATGAATCGAATAAGGTTATGAACATAGTTACTACCTCAAGTTCCTTGGACAAGGTTGCTGTAAAAGAGGAGTAAAAAGCTAGAACCAAAAGGGTGATGGAATTGGATGAAAGATTGGAAGTAAGTTTGTGTTCTTGGAAGGATTTCTTGAAGTGTTTTTGTAAGGTTTTCTTATGAGGTTTAAGTGTTGTTTTTGAAGCTAAATGATGGGGAAAATGCTTGGAGATGATCAAGTATGAAGTTAAGAGTATTTTTAGAGAGAAATAGAAGTGTAAGTATGAGAAAATGGGGTGAAGAAATGGTGTGCATGCATAAAAACGTTTTTAGGTTATAAAGGAAAAAAAAAAGATACCTAACTTTGTTTTCTTGCTAAATAATTCATGCTACTTAACAAATGGTTGGTTCCACATGTTTCTTAATCATTTAAGGCTGCTAAGGAGCAGATTTTTATTGGTATATACCAATAGTAAATACATCTAGAAGCTGCGTATGATACGGGTACATATACCCTAGGTATACGTATAGAAATCTTTGAGGAAACGGAACGAGGATTCAAATATAGCTATCTTTTGTAAATATACTTATATGGTTTTATGTATTTAAGTTCTTAAAAGTGATTAAATACATTACTTATACGATATATGTATAAATATTATAAGTCTTAAGTATTTATGTCAAATAACGTTACGTATGGTTATCGTTTTGAAAACTTAAGTTAGTAGTTTCAAAATATACTTATAACTTATTGTTATTAATACAAAATGAGATATTAAAACATTCTTTAATCATGTTAAATATGTATATATACATATATATACACAAACGTATAATTATCATATATTGTATAGTTCGTGATATCATCGGTCAAACTAGACGGTCAAACGTTGTGTAAAACTCATTTCAAAAACATAAGTCTCAACAATTTGGATTGCTTATCATGTTGGTAAGGTTTAATTTATGTAAATATTAATCTTATAAGTATAGAACGATCGAAAAAGTGCGGGTCGTTACATTACCTCCCCGTTAAATAAATTTCGTCCCGAAATTTTAAAATTGTACCTATTTTGCGTCATTGAGAAACAAGTGTGGATACTTTTGTTTCATCTGATCCTCTCGTTCCCACGTAAACTCGGGACCCCTTCGAGCATTCCAACGAACCTTAACGATCGGTATGTTGCTCTGCTTGAGCTGTTTAACTTCACGGTCCATGATTTCGATTGGTTCTTCGATGAATTGTAGTTTCTCATCGACATGGATTTCTTCAAGAGGAATGGTGAGATCTTCCTTTGCTAGACACTTCTTAAGGTTTGAGACGTGAAATGTATTATGTACTCCGGCGAGTTGTTGCGGTAACTCGAGTCGATAAGCTACCGGTCCAATGCGTTAGATGATCTTGAACGGGCCTACATATCTTGGGTTCAGTTTACCCCTTTTTCCAAAACGTATTACACCTTTCCATGGTGACACCTTTAACATAACCATGTCACCGATCTGAAACTCTAATGGTTTCCTTCGGACATCGGCGTAACTCTTTTGGCGACTACGGGCTGTTTTCAATCTCTCCTTGATGTGTACTATCTTTTCAGTAGTTTCATGTATGATCTCGGGACCAGTTAATTGTCGATCTCCTACTTCATTCCAACAGATAGGAGATCTACACTTCCTTCCATACAGTGCTTCGAATGGTGCAACTTTAATGCTCGCATGATAACTATTATTATACGAGAATTCTGCTAACGGTAAATACTTATCCCATCCGTTTCCAAAATCGATCACACATGCCCTAAGCATGTCTTCAAGAGTCTGAATTGTTCTTTCACTCTGCCCGTCAGTTTGCGGATGATATACGGTACTCATATCCAAACGAGTTCCTAGGGCCTCCTGTAGTGATTGCCAGAACTTTGATGTAAATCTACTATCACGATCGGATATAATGGAAATAGGTATTCCATGCCTTGAAACTATTTCCTTTATATATAATCGTAATAATTTCTCCATTCTATCTGTTTCCTTTATAGGCAAGAAATGTATAGATTTGGTAAGACGATCAACAATTACCCAAATGGTGTCATATCCCCAGGCAGTCTTTGGTAACTTCGTGATGAAATCCATGGTAATACCGTCCCATTTCCATTCTGGAATTTCTGGTTGTTGAAGTAACCCTGACGGCTTCTGGTGTTCTGCTTTGACTTTGGAACAAGTTAAACATTCCCCAACATATGTTGCAACGTCTGTCTTCAAATTAGGCCACCAATAATGCGTCTTAAGATCTTGGTACATCTTTCCAACTCCAGGATGTATCGAATATCTTGACTTATGTGCCTCGTTCAATATCAACTTCCTTAATCCACGCAACTTCGGTACCCAAATACGATTTGCAAAATATCGAATTCCATCTTCCCGCATAACGAGTTGCTTCTCATACTTCTTCATTATTTCATTTCCTATATTTTCTTTAGTAAGTGCTTCTCGTTGAACTTCTTTGATTTGTGAGTTGAGATTCATGCGAATTTTTATGTTCATCGCTCGTACTCGAATTGGTTCTCGTTCCTTTCTGCTTAGAGCGTCGGCCACCACGTTCGCTTTCCCGGGATGATAACGAATTTCACAATCATAGTCATTTATTAACTCAACCAACCTACGTTGCCTCATGTTCAGCTGTTTTTGATCGAAAATATGTTGAAGGCTTTTATGATCAGTAAACACAGTGCATTTAACCCCATACAAGTAGTGTCTCCATATCTTCAATGCAAACACGACTGCTCCCAGTTCTAGATCATGCGTCGTATAATTCCGCTCGTGAATCTTCAATTGTCGGGATGCGTATGCAATAACTTTCTTCCGTTGCATAAGAACGCAACCAAAACCTTGTTGCGAAGCGTCACAATATATTTCAAAATCATCGCTCCCTTCTGGTAACGATAAAATAGGCGCCGTAGTCAACTTCTTTTTCAGTAACTGAAATGCACTCTCCTGCTCAGAAGTCCATTCATATTTCTTCCCTTTTTGCGTTAACGCTGTCAACGGCTTAGCTATTCGGGAAAAATCTTGAATAAACCTTCTATAATAACCGGCTAAACCCAAAAATTGGCGTATCTGCATTGGTGTCTTAGGAGTCTCCCATTTTTCAATGGCTTCAATTTTTGCTGGATCAACCTGAATTCCTTTGCTACTAACAACATGGCCAAGAAATTGCACTTCTTTCAACCAGAAAGCACATTTAGAAAATTTAGCATATAGCTGTTCTTTTCTTAACAACTCTAATATCAACCTTAAATGCTGCTCATGCTCTTGCTCACTCTTGGAATAGATAAGAATATCATCAATGAAAATGATAACAAACTTATCTAGATATGGACTACAAACTCGATTCATGAGGTCCATGAATACAGCTGGCGCATTCGTCAATCCAAACGGCATGACCAAAAATTCATAATGACCGTAGCGTGTCCGAAAAGCAGTTTTCGGTATATCTTCTTCTTTGACACGTAATTGATGATAGCCCGATCTTAGGTCAATTTTCGAGTACACACATGATCCTTGGAGTTGATCAAATAAGTCGTCAATTCTCGGTAGTGGATACCGATTCTTGATAGTTAACTTATTTAATTCACGATAATCTATACACATTCGGAAAGATCCGTCTTTCTTCTTGACGAATAAAATTGGAGCTCCCCACGGTGAAGTACTTGGTCGTATGAATCCACGATCCAGTAATTCTTTTAACTGACTCTGAAGTTCTTTTAACTCGGACGGTGCAAGTCTATATGGAGCACGAGCCACTGGTGCAGCTCCTGGTACTAAATCTATTTGAAATTCTACAGATCTAAATGGAGGTAATCCCGGCAACTCTTCCGGAAATACTTCAGAAAAATCTCTTGCCACAGG
The DNA here is from genome assembly GCF_046630445.1 of Rutidosis leptorrhynchoides. NCBI lineage: Eukaryota > Viridiplantae > Streptophyta > Magnoliopsida > Asterales > Asteraceae > Rutidosis > Rutidosis leptorrhynchoides. The sequence continues at coordinate 164,372,785 of NC_092338.1, read as the reverse complement.
CACGTCATTGATGCACTTCTCTTTTTCTTTCTTTTCGACTTTATTAACATGTGCTAAGATAGCATAGCACCCTTTCTTCAAGCACTTTTGAGCTTTCAAATAACTAATGAGTTTTAGCTTTGAGTTACCCTTCTCTCCATAAATCATTACTTGCATTTTATCCTTACGAGGAATGCGAATTGCCTTCTTGGCGCACACAACTTCAGCTCCTATTTTGGACATCCAGTCCATGCCGACTATTACATCAAAACTTCCTAATTCTACGGGTATCAAGTCAATTTTAAACGTTTCTCCGGCTAAATTTATTTTACAATCACGACAAATTTTATCGGCTTTAATTAGTTTACCATTAGCTAACTCAATCATGTACTTAGCATCTAGAGATAATGATGAACAATTCAATTTAGCGTAAAAGCCTCTACTCACGTAACTTCTATCGGCACCAGTATCAAATATAATAGATGCGGATAAGTTATTAATGGTAAACGTACCCGTAACAAGCTCCGGGTCTTCACACGCCTCTCTAGCATTAATAACAAATGCTCTCCCACGTGCAGGTCCGATATTCTTCTCTGGATTCGGGCACTGGCTCTTATAGTGACCTTGTTTTCCACACCCATAACAAGTAATGGTAGCCAAAGCAGTTCTATTTGCATTGGTGGCAGGAGTCTTGGTACCATTTGTATTTGTAACGAGAGCCCTACAATCTTCAGCAAGATAACCCTTTCGATTACATTTGTTGCATACCACATTACAGTAGCCAGAGTGATGTTTGTGGCATCGGTTGCATAAAGGATTTTGTCCTTTGTAACCAAAGCTTGAACCACTACCTGCACCTTGCGTAGTTTCTTGTTTCTTAAAAGATTGTTGTTGGTTACCTCGATCATAATTTCCATTCCACTTTCTTTTGTTACCTGATACCTTCACATCAGTATTGGATGCTTTCTTATCCATGATGACCTGATCCATTAGCTCGTTTGCCATGGTTATAGCTTCATGAATTGTCTTAGGTTTCGATGCTGTAACATTTGCCTTGACCTTTTTGGGCAAACCATCTTTGTACATTTCAATCTTCCGTTCTTCGGTTGGAACCAATTCAGGACATAGCAAAACTAATTCCATGAATCGCTGATTGTAGTTGGTGATTTCAGTACCAATAACCTTCAGACTTCGTAACTCATCTTCCAACTTCCTAACCTCGTTCCTTGGACAATATTCGTTGATTAACATTGTTTTGAATTCTTCCCACGGAGTATCATAAGCTACATCTCCTCCTACAGCCTTCACATAATTTTTCCACCACGTGAGTGCACTATCTTGTAAAGTGCACGATGCATACTTGGTCATGTCCTTTTCAACACAACCACTGATTTTAAACACAGTCTCCATCTTTTCTATCCACCGGGTTAAACCGATCGATCCTTCTGTTCCACTGAATGATGAGGGCTTGCAAGCTTGAAAAGTTTTGTAAGTGCACCCCACACGAGGATTTGGGTTAGCTGCAGCACCTCTTGCAGCCTCGACCCATAACATTCTGTCGTTCACTCGCTGATTGATGAGTTCCTGGATTTCTTGTTCCGTCATTCGGTTTAATCGCGCCATATTCTTCTATAAGAATGAAAAGAAAATAATTATTCACATGGAATATTATAGATGTAGTGTATATTTACAGTACATTATAGCTTATTAATAATATGAACCAGGTATTATTATAAAAGCCTTTTCTTCTTATTAGCGTTTTATAATTATATCTAGGGTATTACCTACCCGTTAATGTCCATACTTAATAGCTTAGTACAGAATCAATTACTACCATCTAAATAATACTTAACCATGGAAAATTATTGCATTTCACACTTCACTATTTTACATATGCTTATCTTACATCGAACATTAAGCAAACCACACTAATAATATTATACAAAACATTATATGATCCCATGGTTTAATACGGCAGCGTATCGTTTGGTCTATTTTCTAGGACGTTTAGGTTCAAAGAATCGCTTAACGCTTATCCTGGCTGTCTGCCTATATTTTGGCTGTGGGACTGAAGAACTGGATGCCGGGATAGAACGAATAGGAATAGCGGGAATAGGGGTGGTAGTGTCTAGTGGAGTTGGTGCCACATCATTCTCACTAAACTCGGGATTTGAATTTTCTAATTCATTAGCCTTTCGTTTCTTTCCTAGTTCGAACTCGTCTTTTGTAATTTCCTGTATTTCTTCCTCGGGTTCACTTTCCTCCTCGGGTTCACTTTCCTCCTCGGGTTCACTTTCCTCCTCGGGTTCACTTTCCGGGTTCTCTATAGTTGGTTCATCCGGAATTTGTGAGTCTTCCCCAAAGATATCATTTTCGTCATCGGATAGGTTAATGACTGGAACACCATCTGAAGATTCTGGTTCGGAGTCGCTGAATGTGATAACAAGTTTTGAGCCCGACATCTATCATACAACAACTAACCCATTAGTACTACATAATATTTACATATAAATTTTAACCAACAATGATAAGCAATGGTTTTTAAATCAGACCCGGTCAAAGTCCAGACTTACTAATGTATCCTAACGACTTATCGGTTAGACACACTAATGCAAACCTGGTTCGCTAAGACCACCGCTCTGATACCACATGTCATAACCCGTCCTTAACCATAAGAACGAGTTAGATAACGTATGATTTCATTGCGAGGTATTGACCTCTATATGCGACATTTTTAAAAGAACAACTGCATTTATTTTACATTACAAACCATAACTCTTATTTTAATACAAGCTTTAGACAATAAAAAGATGATTATCGTTTAGCGATAATCTTAGACTTACAAACTTTACATGTGATGATAACAATACGATTTCTAGCATATTTTACATTACAAATCCTCCGATATGCAGTTTTATTTTTGACACAAATATGCATACTCAAGATCTTGTTTAAATTCAACATGTTGCAGCGGAAGCTTCTAATTATCACCTGAGAATAAACATGTTTAAAACGTCAACATAAAGTTGGTGAGATATAGGTTTAATGCCGGCAGCAATATATATATAGACCACAAGATTTCATATATAAACGTTTTAATAAAAATATTCTAAGTGGTTGAGCACTTGGTAACCATACTTAACATTTAATCACGTCGCATATTCCCTTTATTATGAAATCTTACTACACCGTACCAAGTGTAGTCACGAAACGAAGTACTGTGCAACCGTTGAATACTGGTCGTCCAGTCCGGTTGGGGTTGTCAGGCCCGATAGATCTATCAACAGGATTCGCGTTTACAATACCGCTGTAAATAACAGTTACCAAGCTACAGGGAAGTATGCTAGTGGTACAACTCAACGTAGAATATATTTTTCAGTTACTTGTGTCCATATCGTAAAACATAAAATACATGTATTCTCATCCCGAAATATTTAGAGTTTAAAAGTGGGACTATATACTCACTTTCGTCTTGAAGATATGTAATTTCGACTTGGTCTCCGATTGATATCACGAACCTATCCATATATAGTTTATCAATATATTTCTATTTTAAACAATCATCACATATATATACTTTTTATACTTTTAATAGTTTTAATAATTTCTTAGTCCGTAGTTAGCAGTCCGATGTTAGTAATTCAATTTTAATGGTTCATTTTTAGGTGTTTAATAAACCCCCAATGAAATAAATAAAAACCCCCATCGTATATGTATTGGTCGAGATTAATCTTGACCCATGGTACCGGTGTTGTCAAATGACGTGTTGCGTACATAAAGTACCGGTGTTGTCAAATGACGTGTTGCGTACAATCATGGGATCTTATGATTAATCTTCTCGTATTGTTTACGGGTGATCCTGAACCATATAAAATTAAATTATGAGTACATATATATAAAATATCATGTTATTTTAAAAAGATGTGATTTATTTAATTTTCTCCAATTATTTTCGTAGCCAAACTAGTCTTAGATATCCGATCTCGTTTTGGTCATAGTTTCTTCGTTACAACTCCGTTTTCGTTGATTCAACTTGCCACTTCCTTGGATCGAGTCCCTCTTTAAGACTATGAACTGTAAATACCTTAGTTTGTATTCGAAATCACAGGTCATAGGTCAAACTTTAGTGAAACTTATGAAGTTAATCATTTTCCATCATGTAAACAACCTTAAATGATTATTTTTCTAAAAATACTTATACTTTGAGTTAAATCATGAAATTTTTATGTGTTATCATATTCATAGTAAAAATCATTTTTCCAGAAAATAAACCTCCAATTCAAAGTTTAAGATGGTTTTTAATTATCCAACCCAAAACAGCCCCCGGTTGCACTCTGACGTCGTAAAAACAGTTTTTAAGGTGTTCTTTGAAAAACCAAGTTATACCTTGTTAAGTTAGCATATATTTAAGTTATATTACAGGTCTTGAAGTATTTTAAAAGTTAAGTTAGAAGGATCTATTTAGTTTGCAAACAAGTTTGAAAACTTTCAAACTATGTTCTTGTTGTTAAATTTTTATACCACAAAATAAGATAGCTATATATATATGAATCGAATAAGGTTATGAACATAGTTACTACCTCAAGTTCCTTGGACAAGGTTGCTGTAAAAGAGGAGTAAAAAGCTAGAACCAAAAGGGTGATGGAATTGGATGAAAGATTGGAAGTAAGTTTGTGTTCTTGGAAGGATTTCTTGAAGTGTTTTTGTAAGGTTTTCTTATGAGGTTTAAGTGTTGTTTTTGAAGCTAAATGATGGGGAAAATGCTTGGAGATGATCAAGTATGAAGTTAAGAGTATTTTGAGAGAGAAATAGAAGTGTAAGTATGAGAAAATAGGGTGAAGAAATGGTGTGCATGCATAAAAACGTTTTTAGGTTATAAAGGAAAAAAAAAGATACCTAACTTTGTTTTCTTGCTAAATAATTCATGCTACTTGACAAATGGTTGGTTCCACATGTTTCTTAATCATTTAAGGCTGCTAAGGAGCAGATTTTTATTAGTATATACCAATAGTAAATACATCTAGAAGCTGCGTATGATACGGGTACATATACCCTAGGTATACGTATAGAAATCTTTGAGGAAACGGAACGAGGATTCAAATATAGCTATCTTTTGTAAATATACTTATATGGTTTTATGTATTTAAGTTCTTAAAAGTGATTAAATACATTACTTATACGATATATGTATAAACATTATAAGTCTTAAGTATTTATGTCAAATAACGTTACGTATGGTTATCGTTTTGAAAACTTAAGTTAGTAGTTTCAAAATATACTTATAACTTATTGTTATTAATACAAAATGAGATATTAAAACATTCTTTAATCATGTTAAATATGTATATATACATATATATACACAAACGTATAATTATCATATATTGTATAGTTCGTGATATCATCGGTCAAACTAGACGGTCAAACGTTGTGTAAAACTCATTTCAAAAACATAAGTCTCAACAATTTGGATTGCTTATCATGTTGGTAAGGTTTAATTTATGTAAATATTAATCTTATAAGTATAGAACGATCGAAAAAGTGCGGGTCGTTACAAATATGGTGCAGAGATTACAAACACCAGCAGCAGCACCAGCAGCATAACCAGTACCACCATCATCAACGCCAACAGTACCATTACCACCTCCAACCACAACCGCGTTGTAAACCTCAACTTCACAATCTATCCCACGAGCATCAACGTCATACGCACCATAGATACCAAGGAGTACCAACAACAATAACTGACGAAGTATTAATTCATAACTTCATTGGAGAAACATTCCGCGGCGATTATATAATCTCTAAAGTCTTAGAGATTATCTAATCTAGCCCTAACCATAAATCAGTTAAGCGAACCAAAATGATAGAAGGAAGAGTAGAAACCCTGACAAAAATGGTGTGTGATTAACAAGTTAAACTTGTTTTACCAACAGCATCAACAGTACCATCAACGTCACCAGCATCGTCAGTACAGTCAACATCAGAATCAACAACACCTATAACATCATAAACTCAGTCAGTTCAAGAATTACTGTTGACATCATTACGAATCAATAACGTGTATATTGTATCAACAAGTTATGAAGAATTAAGTCATTCCCTCTGAAGAAATTATATATATATATTTTATATATATATATATTTTTTGAAATAAAAAATAAATCTTTCCGTGCTAAGCTATTGTGTGTGAATCTTAACGACTCAGTTAATTCATATCACAAATATGCAATAATGTACGTCCCTCACCCGCTACTTAACCATCGTTAACTACAATCTCTGTCTCAATTCAACAAATTCCAATTCCTAATAAATCAAGTATATATTTGATTTTACACTTCATCATTGATGTAACCGAAACTTTTCAGATAACATCATTCGTACTTTGCGAAGTTCACAAGAATTTAACGAAAACCAACATCACATCTCAACAAATAACGAAGTATTGATTCATAATTTCAATATTATTGAAGAAATACTTATGTAACCTCTAAACCTTCAAGGAATTATTCAATTCTAGTTCCAAAGTTTAATTTAGTATTAACTCATTAAAATCTATGTTACATCTGAGGAGAATATATACATATATATTTTCATAAAGACTGTAATAAAATTCTTATGTACAAAATATTAATTGTGAAAATTTTTTAACGGGTAGGTAATACTCGAGAGATATATATAAATTCACAATTAATATGTTACATTCTTCGAACAGATTAAGCAAATTATCAATTATACTTCCTACTTTCACAATAATATACATTCTTTCATAGAAATCAAAACAACCATACTCATTCAAACCCAATTAAGTATTCTGATTTTAAAATCTCAGAATTCAATTCGAGATATAACCGGTACCATTACTTTTAGATTCCTACATCTTTCAAAGCTATACTTTGACTTCAAAAGTGTGTTAGAACATCAAATGTATACAAACGATTACAATCTATGTTCAAACCCTTCAAAAATCTCTGAAGACACTTCAAATAATGAGCAATCGAGATGATGATCCAACCACATATTACCCACAGTTATGTACTTAAAAAGCTCTCGAAACCAAAGTCATAATTCAACACATATCTGTGTCAGATCTTTTGGCATTTATTAGCAAAAATAACCTTGCAATTCCTTTGCAAAGTAGCAAATTATATCACAGCTCCAGCAAGACAACTTCGATTTTATCATTCGGAGTAGCCTTATCATAATTTTGATATATGTGATTACCCTTTTGTTACCGGAGAACCTTTCATATTCCACCACATTAGCAATAAACTTACCAACAACTTCACTGATCTTGGGCATTCCGAAGAATCTTTATATTTATCGAAACCTCATCATTTACTCATCTGCCTCTTGTAACGAGAATTGTCATACGAATCATTGGGAGTTAGCAATCAGTATTTTGAAATCTCACAGCATGTTGACGCCAACAGTTATACATAACGTCTATTTCCAAGGCTTACATACTTCGAATGTGAAGTTTCTGAAAAACACTCTGAACCGCGAACTAGTTCTCGAAATGCTGATGAAGCAACAATAACTGTAAACGACCTTAGCAGTAAAAAGTTTGATGATAAAGATTAGTGTATTAACAAAGCTCAGAAATAGAGAAGTTTTGGAACTGGAAAACAGATTGAGCAAAGTATGAAGGAGGCTGTGGACAAATCACAAAGACTGAACCTGCCTTCAAAGAATCCAAATGATTCAGTGTCTGCTGAAGTCATTAACGAATACCTTGCTCCTGAAACTAAACCCATACAGACAATATTCTTCATCATCCTCTGATATTAGAAATTCTAAGATATCATCGTATCTTTCATTATAAATATCCTCCATATTTCTGAAGATATTTCCATAACTATTCTTATCTGGAATCATTTATCTCTTTGCGCTATCTGTATTACATCAAAAAGGAAACTGTTTAGTTCCTATACTCTGTAAACCTTTGAGTTTAAAATATGAATGTTTTTGAAGTAGTGTTGGAAACTGAAGCATGAGTTAGTATAATATAATGACACTTGATCAACGTGATTATATTACAGTAATTCATGCTGAGTTTCTAAATGGAACGTGATGATTCACAGATCATAACATCATCATGTGCCATGTTATACGACTCTTGTATTCTATTTAACCTCTAAAATATCAAGAAAATATTTCTTGATGATTCGGCCTTTTCCAAGGTATTCTAGTAATTTGACAAGTCAAGATCGTGCCATCACAATTTCCTTCCTAGAACATTAACAATGTTCATTCCGAAAATCATATTTGTGAATTCTGGACCATTACAAGCGGTGCTTAATCGCAAGAAGAAGAAACGAAAGGACAAAACTCCAAAATAGAAATTGGGTTATAAACTGCAGCAAATAAAAGAGAGCATTAACTGTGGATGACAATGATTATAGAAGATAGAAACAGAGACTTTGAAATATAAGGGAAGATATAAAGCCCAACGACAAACCAAAAATTATAAACCATATATATCGATGCATATAGCAATATAAAGACACGGGAGAACTAGAAACACTATAAACCCAAGAGTTTAGTAGAAGTAAATAGATTCTTCCGGCGGTAGATGAAAAAGAAGAATGACCGATATGAAAGTTATAAGTATATCGAGAATCAGAACTGGATGGAGCATATTGATGAATACTTTAAAATATGAGTTGAGGGGGAAAGAATAGAAGGTGATGAAACATGATTAGGAACTTAGAAATCAACAGATTTAACTCACACAATGACGGAATAAGTGAATCAAACCCTCTAGTGAATAGGTTAAGCTTTTTGTGATTAATTTAGTCATACCACAACTAAATCAAGTGTGATTAGATCAACACCTAGAGCTATTATTCACCACCTGGGTGATTTGGGTTGAGAGAGAATCGGAGGAGCTCACCAGATCTGAGTCTGTGTAACAAATGAGAGGCTTAACCTAAAAAATGAAGAACATAAGACTTTATATACCCCTGGTGTTGACTCACCCGTACGATTCATCCATCACACATACGAGTTGGCTTCATCAGCCGTACGGGTGATCACTCACTCGTGTCTTCTCATTTAGGTTGTAATTGTGACTTAGCTCAGCATCAATCATGCGTATGAGCCTGTCAGCCATACGAGTGAGGCTTCACTCGGACGTCTGACTAAGTCTAACATAGTCAAACATCCACATCTCGTTCCTGCAGTTGCTGTAACCACATACAAACACAGATAGGATAATAACAAACGATCATGGTGGCCTGTAAACTGTTGTACCTGCAATGGACGTGGGTAGATGTCTAGGGACTTGCATAAAATGCATCAACAGAAGGTGTGAGTTGTAAGAAAAGGAAGGAGGTGAATTTATAAGAAAATATCCGATAGAACAATTAAAATGGACGATCGCATTTAAAGCGGATCCTAATTCCTTTTGTTACCGGAAAATCAAATCTTATTACAAAGATTTTCTTCAAATCCCTTGAAATCTGGAAATCAATCATATCTACGTCAAATGATAAGATGAATCTACACTTACTCATTTCACTCTTCTATGTTAGCCTCATTCGTACTCTTCATATAAATGGATTGTTTATCCAAATTATTCGCTGATGATAAAACTCTAATTTTCAGCCTGTATGCATCATGAAAACATACTTATTATCATTCACGACCTTTCCACTCAAATTTCGGGACGAAATTTCTTTAACGGGTAGGTACTGTGACAACCCGGAAATTTCCAATCAAATTTAAACTTTATCTTTATATTATTCCGACACGATAAGCAAAGTTTGTTAAGTTAAATCTCAAGAATTTTAAATTGTGTTCATACATTCATTATAACCTCGACCAAATTCAGACGATTCACGAACCGTTATATATAAATAAATATGTATATATATGTATATATATATATATATATATATATATATATATATATATATATATATATATATATATATATATATATATATATATTATAACTTGAGAATATTAATAAAGTATTAAACGTATAATACTTTACATGATCGTATTTGTTTCAATATGTTTATCGATGGAATTAGAAGATAATATCAAATTGTTGATTTATCAGATACATTATGATATGATTACGGGTCTATGTTATGAGGTCCACTGTGATTTAAGAAATCTATTCTTTTTGACAACATTCGGAAAATGGTAAAGTGATTTATAAGTAAGAACGTGAAGTGTAAATAACTTAGATGTTGGATATCGACAAGTTAAGTAACTCGACATTTTTCATTAAGATGATTTCATACGTTTATTTAACCTTTGAACTTTATCCCATGCTTCACCAACAAACTGTAATTTAAAAACTTGAAACCTATTATGAATATATATGATTCTACTTTTTTAAAACATTTTATGATATAACGATTTCCATTATTTTAACCTTTAAACAAAATGATTCTTAAAAATATATTTGGTTTTGGAAAACAAAATTATTATATTTATTTGATTTAGTTTCAAACGTACAAAAACGTTTTCAGTTTAAAAAGAACTTTATTATTAAAACGTATATAACTTTTATAAATATCTAGAACCACTTTTGACAACTCATTACTTAACCAGTATGATAAAGATAACGATATTTATATTTTATTTTATTAAATATATATAACGATTTAAATTAATATTATATATATTTATACGCGTATTATACGTACATAGTTTTATACTTTTACTATACTTAAACTTTACCTTTACTTTATTTTTACTTTACTTTAACTTTAATAATTCACTTTAATAATTCATACTTTAATAATTCACTTTAATAATTCATACTTTAATAATTCACTTTAATAATTCATACTTTAATAATTCACTTTAATAATTCATACTTTAATAAGTCACTTTAACAATTCATACTTTAATAATTCAAAAATCTATTATAAATAGAATTCAATAGGTTTCATTATTTCATAGAAACTTGAAAATATTTTTCTCTAAACTCTCTCAATCGATTTACATATATATATTTACTCCGTATTATTTCAAGATATAATTAGTATACATAAAATATTACGTCAGAGTGCTGTCCGAGTGATTTCGAAATTATTTTTCAAGTGGGATTGGATTAAGGAAATTATGGGTTATAGCTATGGAGGTGATTGGTATGGTTCATGGGTATGCTCGTGAGGTCAATATAGTGTTTATCATCTCCGTTGCGTCTACGTACCTTTCCTGCAATATTGAATCTCAATATTGATACGTGAGTACTCATAATTTAACTTTTACATACTAATAGTGTATCCCTGACTAGTGCTCGAGTATATAGGATTATGCATATTTGTACTTTTGATATTGCCTTTAGTTAAGTTATGTTGAATCCTGAATTAGTTATATATGTGACTGAGATAAGGTATAAGATATGCATGTCGTTGGAAAGCTAGCGAAAAATTAAGAACTTTTCATTTAGATATCGAATGATTTCGATGAACGGATTTGAAGTTATAGTCCATCGAATTTTTGTATTATTATTAAAAATGATTATTATTATCGTCGTTATTATCGTCGTTCTAGTTTTATCTTAATATTATTATTATTATTATCTTTATCAATAAAAGGATTTATCATTAAAAATTGTTATTTTTATTATTATTACTATCGTTATTATAGTTAAAGTTATAATTAGTATTATTATTATTATCCAATTATTATTATTATTATTATTATTATTATTATTATTATTGGTATTATTATTATTATTATCATTATTAATATATATATATATCATTATTTAAAAATGGTTATTGTTATTGTTATTATTATTATTACTATATTATCATTAAGATAATTATTAGTATTATCGTTAATAATGTTATAGTAACTATCATTATTAATATTAGTGTAATTAAAACAAATATTTGTAACACCTAATTATTTTGATTACTATTATTATCATTATTACGACCACGATATAAAAGACGATTAAAAGCTATTAAACGAAACGATTAGGAAATAATAGGTAAGAGTATCATGATGAAATTAAAATATTATAAGATATTGATTTAGATAAAATTATCGTTCTTATTATTTTTATCATTACTATTATTATTAAAATTATCGTTAGTATTAAAACTATCATTTTAACAAAAATTATCATTTTAATAGAAATATCATTGTTACTATAAAATATCATTATTATTATTATTATTTTAAATAGAATTATTATTTTAAAGATAATATTAAAAATTATCGTAAATATTAAAGTTATCATAATTAGAATTATCGTTTTATCATAATGTCATCTTAGTAATTATAAATATTGATATTTTTATAATAATAATTATTATTACAAAATAATACAACTTTTACTTACTATCATTATAGATATTATTTTATCAAATAAATATTTGATACAAACATATTTTACTACGTGTAATAATTTACTTTAATAATGCGTATCATATTATCTTTATAATATTAAATGAACCCTATAAATTTTATTACTTAATATATATAAAAGTATATTTTATTATATAAATATAATATAAAATTTTATTTATTAATAAATAAATTATATTATTTACTCTAATAAATCTTTTAAAAATATTTAAAAATATAAAACGACGATATTTAAACTATATATTAATCATGTATAAATTTTTGGAAATTATTTTGAGTCAAATTTACTTTTGTTGACTTTTGCATATTAGTCTCGAGCATTAGGATTGTGGTACACTATGACTTGACCTAATTTGTTAGACAAATATTGACCAACACATAAATATATATATATATAATTAATTTAGGTTCGTGAATCCGAGGCCAACCTTGCACTTGTTCAATGACGTTATATGTATTTTTACTACGAAATACAGTATGGTGAGTTTCATTAATCCCTTTTTAAATGCTTTTGCAATATATATTTTTGGGACTGAGAATACATGCGCTGTTTTTATAACTGTTTTACAAAATAGACACAAGTAATTGAAACTACATTATATGGTTGAATGATCGAAATCGAATATGCCCCTTTTTATTAAGTCTGGTAATCTAAGAATTAGGGAACAGACACCCTAATTGACGCGAACTCTAAAGATAGATCTATTGGCCCTAACAAACCCCATCCAAAGTACCGAATGCTTTAGTACTTCGAAATTATATCATGTCCGAAGGAGGATCCCGGAATGATAGGGGATATTCTTATATGTATCTAGTTAATGTCGGTTACCAGGTGTTCACCATATGAATGATTATTTTTTGTCTCTATGCATGGGACGTATATTTATGAGAACTGGAAATGAAATTCTTGTGGTCTATTAAAATGATGGAAATAAATGATTATGATAAACTAATGAACTCACCAACCTTTTGGTTGACACTTTAAAGCATGTTTATTCTCAGGTGTTAAAGAAATCTTCCGCTGTGCATTTGCTCATTTTAAAGATATTACTTGGAGTCTTTCATAGCATATTTCGAAGAACGTTGCATTCGAGTCATTGAGTTCATCAAAGATGATTATTAAATCAATTTATAGTTGGATAGTGGATATTATGAAATGGTATGCATGCCTGTCAATTTTTGATGTAAAGAAAGATTGTCTTTTAAAAACGAATGCAATATTTGTAAAATGTATCATATAGAGGTCAAATACCTCGCAATGTAATCAACTATTGTGAATCGTTTATAATGTATATGAACGGGTCCTTTCAGAAAAAGTGTTAAAAACGTATTAAGTAACTATTTACCCCCCCTCTAGTTACTTACATTCAATAACACAACAACATCGAGGTTGGCCGAAACTACACGAGCCTTAGTGAATCCGCACCACACTTGACCACTACCTCAATAAGATGACCGAATCTACACGCGTCATCGTGAATCCGTACCACTCGTGACCACTACCTCAATAAGATGACCGAATCTACACGCGTCATCGTGAATCCGCACCACACGTGATTCACTTCCCAAATCAAAACCCACATCATCGTGGTTACTCAACCGCAACTCAATACCAATCCCACTACTTCGGGATTATATAACTCCACATCACAAGTCCATGTGATAACGTACACACGAAGTGTACACCTCGCTAAAGGTGGTCAACCAAAACGCACAACCGTGCCAATTGGACCTATTACACAAGTCCATCAAATCCACCTATACGTGAAGTAAGCTCTATAGCCGAGGATCACTTCACCCAACCCGCACTCATCCTATACATACATATGCACATAGTATATTGACACTCACCTTGAAATCTTGATGGATGCACAAACCAAAATCCGCAATCGCCAATGGAACGTACCTATTCCATTTATAACATAACAAACAACACAATTAGGGTGGATTATGAAAGGACCCGTTTATATACATTATAAACGATTCACAATAGTTGATTACATTGCGAGGTATTTGACCTCTATATGATACATTTTACAAACATTGCATTCATTTTTAAAAGACAAACTTTCTTTACATCGAAAATTGACAGGCATGCATACCATTTCATAATATCCACTATCCAACTATAAATTGATTTAATAATAATCTTTAATGAACTCAATGACTCGAATGCAACGTTCTTCGAAATATGCTATGAAAGACTCCAAGTAATATCTTTAAAATGAGCAAATGCACAGCGGAAGATTTCTTTAACACCTGAGAATAAACATGCTTTAAAGTGTCAACCAAAAGGTTGGTGAGTTCATTAGTTTATCATAATCATTTATTTCCATCATTTTAATAGACCACAAGAATTTCATTTCCAGTTCTCATAAATATACGTCCCATGCATAGAGACAAAAATAATCATTCATATGGTGAACACCTGGTAACCGACATTAACTAGATACATATAAGAATATCCCCTATCATTCCGGGATCCTCCTTCGGACATGATATAAATTTCGAAGTACTAAAGCATCCGGTACTTTGGATGGGGTTTGTTAGGCCCAATAGATCTATCTTTAGAGTTCGCGTCAATTAGGGTGTCTGTTCCCTAATTCTTAGATTACCAGACTATATAAAAAGGGGCATATTCGATTTCGATAATTCAACCATATAATGTAGTTTCGATTACTTGTGTCTATTTCGTAAAACATTTATAAAAATTTCACATGTATTCTCAGTCCCAAAAATATATATTGCAAAAGCATTTAAAAAGGGAGTAATGAAACTCACGCATATAAATATTGTAAAACAGTTAATAAAGCATTTGCATGTATTCTCAGCCCAAAAATGTAATGAATAAAAAGGGAGCAAATGAAACTCACCATACTGTATTTCGTAGTAAAAATACATATAACATCATTGAACAAGTGCAAGGTTAGCCTCGGATTCACGAACCTAAATTAATTATATATATTTATGTGTTGGTCAATATTTGTCTAACAAATTAGGTCAAGTCATAGTGTACAACTATCCTAATGCTCGAGACTAATATGCAAAAGTCAACAAAAGTAAATTTGACTCAAAATAATTTCCAAAAATCTATACATGATTAATATATAGTTTAAATATCGTCGTTTTATATTTTTAAATATTTTTAAAAGATTTATTAGAGTAAATAATATAATTTATTTATTAATAAATAAAATTTTATATTAAATTTATATATTAAAATATACTTTTATATATATTAAGTAATAAAATTTATAGGGTTCATTTAATATTATAAAGATAATATGATACGTATTATTAAAGTAAATTATTACACGTAGTAAAATATGTTTGTATCACATATTTATTTGATAAAATAATATCTATAATGATAGTAAGTAAAAGTTGTATTATTTTATAATAATAATTATTATTATAAAAATATCAATATTTATAATTACTAAGATGACATTATGATAAAACGATAATTCTAATTATGATAACTTTAATATTTACGATAATTTTTAATATTATCTTTAAAATAATAATTCTATTTAAAATAATAATAATAATGATATTTTAGAGTAACAATGACATTTCTATTAAAATGATAATTTTTGTTAAAATGATAGTTTTAATACTAACGATACTTTTAATAATAATAGTAATGATAAAAATAATAAGAACGATAATTTTATCTAAATCAATATCTTATAATATTTTAATTTCATCATGATACTCTTACTCATTATTTCCTAATCGTTTCGTTTAATAGCTTTTAATCGTCTTTTATATCGTGTTCATAATAATGATAATAATAGTAATCAAAATAATTAGGTGTTACAAATATTTTTTTTAATTACACTAATATTAATAATGATAGTTACTATAACATTATTAACGATAATACTAATAATTATCTTAATGATAATATAGTAATAATAATAATAACAATAACAATAACCATTTTTAAATAATGATATACATATTAATAATGATAATAATAATAATAATAATAATAATAATAATATAATTGGATAATAATAATAATACTAATTATAACTTTAACGATAATAACGATAGTAATAATAATAAAAAATAACAATTTTTAATGATAAATCCCTTTTATTGATAAAGATAATAATAATGATAATAATAAGATAAAACTAGAACGACGATAAAAACGACGATAATAATAATCATTTTTAATAATAATATCAAAAATTTAATTGATTATAACTTCTAATCCGTTCATCGAAACCATTCGATATCTAAAGGAAAAGTTCTTAATTTTTCGCTAGCTTTCCAAGGACATGCATATCTTATACCTTATCTCAACCGTAAGTGTAACTAATTTAAGATTCAACCTAACCTGTCTAAGGGTAATATCAAAAGTACAAGCATGCATAATCCTAAATACTCGAGCACTAGTCAGGGATACACTATTAGTATGTAAAAGTTAAATTATGAGTACTCACGTATCAATATTGAGATTCAATATTGCAGGAAAGGTACGTAGACGCAACGGAAATGATAAACACTATAATGACCTCACGAGCATACCCATGAACCATACTCAATCACCTCCATAGCTATAACCCATAATTTCCTTAATCCTATCATACTCGAAAAACAATTTCGAAATCACTCGGACAGCACTCCGTCGTAATATTTTATGTATACTAATAATATCTTGAAATAATACGGAGTAAATATATATATGTAAATCGATTGAGAGAGTTTAGAGAAAAATATTTTTAAGTTTTTATGAAATAATGAAACCTATTGAATTCTATTTATAATAGATTTTTGAATTATTAAAGTGAATTATTAAAGTATGAATTATTAAAGTGAATTATTAAAGTATGAATTATTAAAGTGAATTATTAAAGTATGAATTATTAAAGTGAATTATTAAAGTATGAATTATTAAAGTGAATTATTAAAGTATGAATTATTAAAGTGAATTATTAAAGTTAAAGTAAAGTAAAAATAAAGTAAAGGTAAAGTTTAAGTATAGTAAAAGTATAAAACTATGTACGTATAATACGCATATAAATATATATAATATTAATTTAAATCGTTATATATATTTAATAAAATAAAATATAAATATCGTTATCTTTATCATACTAGTTACGTAATGAGTTGTCAAAAGTGGTTCTAGATATTTATAAAAGTTATATACGTTTTAATAATAAAGTTCTTTTTAAACTGAAAACGTTTTTGTACGTTTGAAACTAAATAGATCAATCGAGTCTTTATGAGATTCAATCTTCCACTATCCTTTGTCTAGTTCTCAATAATTGACAATTTGTTCTTATTTATAAATCACTTTACCATTTTCCGAATATTGTTAAAATGGAAAGATTTCTCAAATCAACGTGGGCCTTTCAACAGAGACTTGTAATCATAATTCAATATATCTGATAATTCAATCATTTGATCTTATCTTCTAATTCCATTGATAAACATTTTGAAACAGATACAATCATATAAAGTATTTAATCTAATATTTTGTTTACATTTCAAGTTATAATATATATACACATATACATATATAATCATATTCGTTTAATGGTTCGTGAATCGTTGGAACTTGGTCGAGGTTGAATGAATGTATGAACATAGTTTAAAATTCTTGAAATTTAACTTAACAAACATTGCTTATCGTGTCGGAAACATATAAAGATTAAAGTTTATATTTGGTTGGAAATTTCCGGGTTGTCACAGTACCTACCCGTTAAAGAAATTTCGTCCCGAAATTTGAGTGGAAAGGTCGTGAATGATAATAAGTATGTTTTCATGATGCATACGGGCTGAAAATTAGAGTTTTATCATCAGCGAATAATTTGGATAAACAATCCATTTATATAAAGAGTATGAATGAAGCTAACATAGAAGAGTGAAATGAGTAAGTGTAGATGCATCTTATCATTTGACGTAGATATGATTGATTCCCAGATTTCAAGGGATTTGAAGAAAATCTTCTTAATAAGATTTGACTCTCCTGTAATCAAGGGAATTAGGATCCGTTTTAAATGCGATCGTCCATTTTAATTGTTCTGTCAAAGATTTTCTTATAAATTCACCTCCTTCGTTTCCTTACAACTCACACCTTCTGTTGATGCATTTTATGCAAGTCCCTAGACATCTACCCACGTCCATTGCAGGTACAACAGTTTACAGGCCACCATAGTTGCTCGTTATTATCCTATCCGTGTTTGTATGTGGTTATAGGAACTGCAGGAACGAGATTTAGATGTTTGACTATGTTAGACTTAGTCAGACGTACGAGTGAAGCCTCACTAGTATGGCTGACAGGCTCATACGCACGGTTGATGCTGAGCTAAGTCACAATTACAACCTAAATGAAAATACACGAGTGAGTGATCACCCGTACAGCTGATGAAGCCAACTTGTACGTGTGATGAATGAATCGTATGGGTGAGTCAACAGCAGGAGTATATAAAGTCTTATGTTCTTCATTTTAGGTTAAGCCTCTCATTTGTTACACACACTTAGATCTGGTGAGCTCCTCCGATTCTCTCTCAGTCCAAATCACCCAGGTGGTGAATAATAGCTCTAGGTGTTGATCTAATCACACTTGATTTAGTTGTGATTTGACTAAATTAATCAAAAAAAAACTTAACCTATTCACTAGAGGGTTTGATTCACTTATTCCGCCATTGTGTGAGTTAAATCTATTGATTTCTAAGTTCCTAGTCATGTTTCATCACCTTCTATTCTTTCCCCCTCAACTCATATTTTAAAGTATTCATCAATATGCTCCATCCAGTTCTGATTCTCGATATACTTCTAACTTTCATATCGGTCATTCTTCTTTTTCATCTACCGCCGGAAGAATCTATTTACTTCTACTATACTCTTGGGTTTATAGTGTTTCTAGTTCTCCTGTGTCTTTATATTGCTATATGCATCGATATATATGGTTTATAATTTCTGGTTTGTCGTTGGGCTTTATATGTTCCCTTATATTTCAAAGTCTTTGCTTCTGTCTTCTATAATCATTATCATTCATAGTTAATGCTCTCTTTTATTTACTGCAATTTATACCCCAATTTCTATTTCGGAGTTTTGTCCTTTCGTTTCTTCTTCTTGCGATTAAGCACCGCTTGTAATGGTCCAGAATTCACAGATATGAATTTCAGAATGAACATTGTTAATGTTCTAGGAAGGAAATTGTGATGGCACGATCTTGACTTGTCAAATTACTAGAATACCTTGGAAAAGGCCGAATCATCAAGAAATATTTTCTTGATATTTTAGAGGTTAAATAGAATACAAGAGTCGTATAACATGGCACATGATGATGTTATGATCTGTGAATCATCACATTCCATTTAGAAACTCAGCATGACTTACTGTAATATAATCACATTGATCAAGTGTCATTATATTATACTAATTCATGCTTCAGTTCCCAACACTACTTCAAAATATTCCTATTTTAAACTTGAATGTTTCAGAATTTAGAAACTAAAATAGTTTCTTTTATGATGTAATACAGATAGCGCGAAGAGGTAAATGATTTCAAATAAGAAAAATTAAGAAAATATCTTCAGAAATATGGAGGATATTTATAATGAAAGATATGATGATATTTTAGAATTTCTAATATCAGAGGATGATGAAGAATATTGTCCGCAGGGGTTTAGAGTCAGGAGCAAGGTATTCGTTAATGACTTCAGCAGGTACTGAATCATTTGGATCCTTTGAAGTCAGGTTCAGTCTTTGTAATTTGTCCACAGCCTCCTTCCTACTTTGCTCAATCCGTTTTCCAGTTCCAAAACTTCTCTTTTTCTGCGCTTTGCCAGCACATTTCATCATTATCATCCAGCTTTTACCGTTTAAAGTCGTTTATAGTTTTTGCTGCTTCATCATCATTTTTTACATTTTCTGAGAACCAATTCGTAGTTCGGAGTGTTTTTCAGAAACTTCACATTCAAATTAAGTCCAGAAGATAGACGTTATATATACACATATAACTGTTGGCGTAGACATGCTGCGAGATTTCAAAATACTGATTGCTAATTCCCAATGATTCGTATGGCAATTCTCATTACAAGATGCGAATGAGTAAATGATGGGGTTTCAATGAATAATTATAATGACTTTTTGGAGAGGCTAAAGTCAAAGGGTAATGAAGTTGTTGGTACATCTGCTAATAATGTGGTGGAATGTAAAAGGTTCACTGGTAACGATGGTGTATATCTCAAGGTTATAATAAGGTTAGTCTGACTGAAAAGTCGAATTTGACTTGCTGGAGCTGTGACAAAACTGGCTACTTTGAATAGGAGTCGCAAAGTTATTTTTGCTAATAAATGCCAAAGAATCTGACGCGGATACGTTGTTTAAACTTTTACTTTGGTTTCAAGAGTTTTTCGGGTACATAACTATGGGTAACATGTGGTTGGATCATCATCTCGATTGCTCATCATTCGAAGTGTCTTCAGAAATTTTCGAAGGGTTTGAACACAGATTGTAATCGTTAATATACATTTGATATTCTAACACAGTTTTGAAGTCAAAATATAGCTTGTGAAAGATGTAAGGATCTAAGAGTGATGATTTTGGTCATATCTCAAGTTGAATTTTGAGATTTCAAAATCAGAATATGTAATTAAATTTTGAATGAGTATGGTTGTTTTGATTTCTATAAAAGAATGTATATTGTTGTGAAAGTAGGGAGTATAATGGATGATTTGCTGAATCAGATTAGAAGAATGTAACATATTAATTGTGAATTTATATATCTCTCGGATATTACCTACCCGTAAAAAAAAAATTCACAATTAATATTTTGTACAAAAGAATTTTATTACAGTCTTTATGAAAATATATATATGTATATGTTCTTCAGATGTAACATAGATTTAATGAGTTAATGTTAAATTAAACTCATTTGATTTATGGTTGAAACTAGAATTGAATATTCCCTAAAGGCTTTAAAAAGTACATAACTTTTACGCAGTATTTCTTTAATAACATTGAAATTATGAATCAATACTTCGTTATTTGTTGATGTATGATGTTCGGTTCGTGGAATTCTTGTGAATTTCGCAAAGTACGAATGATGTTATATGAAAAGTTTCGGGTACATCGATGATGAAAGTGTAAAATCAAATATATACTTGATTTATTATGAATTGGAATTTGTTGAATTGCGATAGAGATTGTAGTTAACGCTGGTTAAGTTGCGGCCGAAGGACGTACATTATTGCATATTTGTAATATGAATTAACCGAGTAGTTAAGATTCACACACAATAGCTTAGCACGGAAAGATTTATTTCAATATATATATATATATATATATATATATATATATATATATATATATATATATATATATATATATATATATATATATATATATATATATATATATATATATATATATATATATATATATATATAATATACATATAATTTCTTCAGACGCAATGAGTTAATTCTTCATAACTCGTTGATACAGTATACACGTTATTGATTCGTAATGATGTCCACAGTGATTCTTGAACTGACGGAGTTTGTGATGTTATCGGTGTTGTTGATTCGGATGTTGACTGTACTGACGATGCTGGTAACGCTGACGGTACTGTTGATATTGTTGGTAAAGCAAGTTTAGCTTGTTAATCACACACCATTTTTGTCAGGGTTTCTACTCTTCCTTCTATCATTTTGGTTCGCTTAACTGATTTATGGTTAGGGCTAGATTAGATAATCTCTAAGACTTTAGAGATTACATAATCGCCGCGGAATGTTACTCCAGTGAAGTTATGAATTAATACTTCGTCAGTTATTGTTGCTGGTACTCCTTGGTATCTATGGTGCGTATGATGTTGATGCTCATGGGACAGATTGTGAAGTTGAGGTTTACGACGCGGTTGTGGTTGGAGGTGGTAATGGTACTGTTGGCGTTGATAATGGTGGTACTGGTTATGCTGCTGATGCTGCTGCTGGTGTTTGTAATCTCTGCACCATATTCTCCAAAGCCACTACCCGAGCGCGAAGCTCGTTGACTTCTTCTATTACACCGGGGTGATTGTCGGTTCGGACGAGCGGATAAATAAAATCTAAAATTTGATGTAATATATAATCGTGACGAGATACTCTGAAAATGAGCGAGAAAATGGTGTTTCGGACAGGTTCTCCGGTAAGTGCTTCAGGTTCTTCGTCAAGAGGGCAATGTGGTGGCTGGAAGGGATCACCTTCTTTTTGTCTCCAATTATTGAGGAGGCTACGAACCCATCCCCAATTCATCCAGAATAGGTAATGACTGATTGGTTGATCTATTCCGGTCACACTGCTTTCGGAGCTTGAATGGGATTCCATTTCAGAATCTGAGTGACTTGAACTGATGACGAATTCCATTTCGTACGATTGGATAAAGGATTTTTTTTTTCCGATATGAAATGATTTTGGCTAACGGATGGTATTCTAATTACATAGAATATATATATAGATCAAAAGATTTCGTAGATTACGGAGGACTTTGCGGTATATGTCAGGCAAGGTTTAAAGTAACAGATACGATAAGATATGATTTAGCAGATATGCTAAGATATGAATTTTTGTCTATACACTATTCATGCAATCAATGCAGCAAGACGTGTCTTAGACTAAAAATGATAAGCAGGTAATTTCCTGAGGATGATAAGTAGTTAATTTTTGACACAAAATGATAAGCAAAACTTTTGACATGCAGACACGGTCGAAGTCCAGACTCACTAATGCATCCTATCGACTTATCAATTAGACACACTAATGCAGACCTGGTTCGCTAAGACCACCGCTCTGATACCAACTGAAAGGACCCGTTCATATACATTATAAACGATTCACAATATTTGATTACATTGCGAGGTATTTGACCTCTATATGATACATTTTACAAACATTGCATTCGTTTTTAAAAGACAAACTTTCTTTACATCGAAAATTGACAGGCATGCATACCATTTCATAATATCCACTATCCAACTATAAATTGATTTAATAATAATCTTTAATGAACTCAATGACTCGAATGCAACGTTCTTCGAAATATGCTATGAAAGACTCCAAGTAATATCTTTAAAATGAGCAAATGCACAGCGAAAGATTTCTTTAACACCTGAGAATAAACATGCTTTAAAGTGTCAACCAAAAGGTTGGTGAGTTCATTAGTTTATCATAATCATTTATTTCCATCATTTTAATAGACCACAAGAATTTCATTTCCAGTTCTCATAAATATACGTCCCATGCATAGAGACAAAAATAATCATTCATATGGTGAACACCTGGTAACCGACATTAACTAGATACATATAAGAATATCCCCTATCATTCCGGGATCCTCCTTCGGACATGATATAAATTTCGAAGTACTAAAGCATCCAGTACTTTGGATGGGGTTTGTTAGGCCCAATAGATCTATCTTTAGAGTTCGCGTCAATTAGGGTGTCTGTTCCCTAATTCTTAGATTACCAGACTATATAAAAAGGGGCATATTCGATTTCGATAATTCAACCATATAATGTAGTTTCGATTACTTGTGTCTATTTCGTAAAACATTTATAAAAATTTCACATGTATTCTCAGTCCCAAAAATATATATTGCAAAAGCATTTAAAAAGGGAGTAATGAAACTCACGCATATAAATATTGTAAAACAGTTAATAAAGCATTTGCATGTATTCTCAGCCCAAAAATGTAATGAATAAAAAGGGAGTAAATGAAACTCACCATACTGTATTTCGTAGTAAAAATACATATAACATCATTGAACAAGTGCAAGGTTAGCCTCGGATTCACGAACCTAAATTAATTATATATATTTATGTGTTGGTCAATATTTGTCTAACAAATTAGGTCAAGTCATAGTGTACAACTATCCTAATGCTCGAGACTAATATGCAAAAGTCAACAAAAGTAAATTTGACTCAAAATAATTTCCAAAAATCTATACATGATTAATATATAGTTTAAATATCGTCGTTTTATATTTTTAAATATTTTTAAAAGATTTATTAGAGTAAATAATATAATTTATTTATTAATAAATAAAATTTTATATTAAATTTATATAATAAAATATACTTTTATATATATTAAGTAATAAAATTTATAGGGTTCATTTAATATTATAAAGATAATATGATAGGTATTATTAAAGTAAATTTTACACGTAGTAAAATATGTTTGTATCACATATTTATTTGATAAAATAATATCTATAATGATAGTAAGTAAAAGTTGTATTATTTTTTAATAATAATTATTATTATAAAAATATCAATATTTATAATTACTAAGATGACATTATGATAAAACGATAATTCTAATTATGATAACTTTAATATTTACGATAATTTTTAATATTATCTTTAAAATAATAATTCTATTTAAAATAATAATAATAATGATATTTTAGAGTAACAATGACATTTCTATTAAAATGATAATTTTTGTTAAAATGATAGTTTTAATACAAACTGAAATGTCCCGTTCTTATTGATTAAAAACGTTCCATATTAATTGATTTCGTTGCGAGGTTTTGACCTCTATATGAGACGTTTTTCAAAGACTGCATTCATTTTTAAAACAAACCATAACCTTTATTTCATAAATAAAGGTTTAAAAAGCTTTACGTAGATTATCAAATAATGATAATCTAAAATATCCTGTTTACACACGACCATTACATAATGGTTTACAATACAAATATGTTACATCGAAATCAGTTTCTTGAATGCAGTTTTTACACAATATCATACAAACATGGACTCCAAATCTTGTCCTTATTTTAGTATGCAACAGCGGAAGCTCTTAATATTCACCTGAGAATAAACATGCTTTAAACGTCAACAAAAATGTTGGTGAGTTATAGGTTTAACCTATATATATCAAATCGTAACAATAGACCACAAGATTTCATATTTCAATACACATCCCATACATAGAGATAAAAATCATTCATATGGTGAACACCTGGTAACCGACATTAACAAGATGCATATATAAGAATATCCCCATCATTCCGGGACACCCTTCGGATATGATATAAATTTCGAAGTACTAAAGCATCCGGTACTTTGGATGGGGTTTGTTAGGCCCAATAGATCTATCTTTAGGATTCGCGTCAATTAGGGTGTCTGTTCCCTAATTCTTAAATTACCAGACTTAATAAAAAGGGGCATATTCGATTTCGATAATTCAACCATAGAATGTAGTTTCACGTACTTGTGTCTATTTTGTAAATCATTTATAAAACCTGCATGTATTCTCATCCCAAAAATATTAGATTTTAAAAGTGGGACTATAACTCACTTTCACAGATTTTTACTTCATCGGGAAGTAAGACTTGGCCACTGGTTGATTCACGAACCTATAACAATATATACATATATATCAAAGTATGTTCAAAATATATTTACAACACTTTTAATATATTTTGATGTTTTAAGTTTATTAAGTCAGCTGTCCTCGTTAGTAACCTACAACTAGTTGTCCACAGTTAGATGTACAGAAATAAATCGATAAATATTATCTTGAATCAATCCACGACCCAGTGTATACGTATCTCAGTATTGATCACAACTCAAACTATATATATTTTGGAATCAACCTCAACCCTGTATAGCTAACTCCAACATTCACATATAGAGTGTCTATGGTTGTTCCGAAATATATATAGATGTGTCGACATGATAGGTCGAAACATTGTATACGTGTCTATGGTATCTCAAGATTACATAATATACAATACAAGTTGATTAAGTTATGGTTGGAATATATTTGTTACCAAT
Organism: Rutidosis leptorrhynchoides; assembly: GCF_046630445.1. NCBI lineage: Eukaryota > Viridiplantae > Streptophyta > Magnoliopsida > Asterales > Asteraceae > Rutidosis > Rutidosis leptorrhynchoides. The sequence goes on along the minus strand of NC_092338.1, from coordinate 164,346,666 downwards.
TTTCACGTAGCTAAAATGAGAAAAATTATCCAATCTTGTTTTACCCATAACTTCTTCATTTTAAATCCGTTTTGAGTGAATCAAATTGCTATGGTTTCATATTGAACTCTATTTTATGAATCTAAACAGAAAAAGTATAGGTTTATAGTCGGAAAAATAAGTTACAAGTCGTTTTTGTAAAGGTAGTCATTTCAGTCGAAAGAACGACGTCTAGATGACCATTTTAGAAAACATACTTCCACTTTGAGTTTAACCATAATTTTTGGATATAGTTTCATGTTCATAATAAAATTCATTTTCTCAGAATAACAACTTTTAAATCAAAGTTTATCATAGTTTTTAATTAACTAACCCAAAACAGCCCGCGGTGTTACTACGACGGCGTAAATCCGGTTTTACGGTGTTTTTCGTGTTTCCAGGTTTTAAATCATTAAGTTAGCATATCATATAGATATAGAACATGTGTTTAGTTGATTTTAAAAGTCAAGTTAGAAGGATTAACTTTTGTTTGCGAACAAGTTTAGAATTAACTAAACTATGTTCTAGTGATTACAAGTTTAAACCTTCGAATAAGATAGCTTTATATGTATGAATCGAATGATGTTATGAACATCATTACTACCTTAATTTCCTTGGATAAACCTACTGGAAAAGAGAAAAATGGATCTAGCTTCAATGGATCCTTGGATGGCTCGAAGTTCTTGAAGCAGAATCATGACACGAAAACAAGTTCAAGTAAGATCATCACTTGAAATAAGATTGTTATAGTTATAGAAATTGAACCAAAGTTTGAATATGATTATTACCTTGTATTAGAATGATAACCTACTGTAAGAAACAAAGATTTCTTGAGGTTGGATGATCACCTTACAAGATTGGAAGTGAGCTAGCAAACTTGAAAGTATTCTTGATTTTATGAAACTAGAACTTTTGGAATTTATGAAGAACACTTAGAACTTGAAGATAGAACTTGAGAGAGATCAATTAGATGAAGAAAATTGAAGAATGAAAGTGTTTGTAGGTGTTTTTGGTCGTTGGTGTATGGATTAGATATAAAGGATATGTAATTTTGTTTTCATGTAAATAAGTCATGAATGATTACTCATATTTTTGTAATTTTATGAGATATTTCATGCTAGTTGCCAAATGATGGTTCCCACATGTGTTAGGTGACTCACATGGGCTGCTAAGAGCTGATCATTGGAGTGTATATACCAATAGTACATACATCTAAAAGCTGTGTATTGTACGAGTACGAATACGGGTGCATACGAGTAGAATTGTTGATGAAACTGAACGAGGATGTAATTGTAAGCATTTTTGTTAAGTAGAAGTATTTTGATAAGTGTATTGAAGTCTTTCAAAAGTGTATAAATACATATTAAAACACTACATGTATATACATTTTAACTGAGTCGTTAAGTCATCGTTAGTCGTTACATGTAAGTGTTGTTTTGAAACCTTTAGGTTAACGATCTTGTTAAATTTTGTTAACCCAATGTTTATAATATCAAATGAGATTTTAAATTATTATATTATCATGATATTATCATGTATGAATATCTCTTAATATGATATATATACATTAAATGTCTTTACAACGATAATCGTTACATATATGTCTCGTTTAAAAATCATTAAGTTAGTAGTCTTGTTTTTACATATGTAGTTCATTGTTAATATACTTTATGATATGTTTTCTTATCATAGTATCATGTTAACTATATATATATCCATTTATATGTCATCATATAGTTTTTACAAGTTTTAACGTTCGTGAATCACCGATCAACTTGGGTGGTCAATTGTCTATATGAAACATATTTCAATTAATCAAGTCTTAACAAGTTTGATTGCTTAACATGTTGGAAACATTTAATCATGTAAATATCAATCTCAATTAATATATATAAACATGGAAAAGTTCGGGTCACTACAGTACCTACCCGTTAAATAAATTTCGTCCCGAAATTTTAAGCTGTTGAAGGTGTTGACGAATCTTCTGGAAATAGATGCGGGTATTTCTTCTTCATCTGATCTTCACACTCCCAGGTGAACTCGGGTCCTCTACGAGCATTCCATCGAACCTTAACAATTGGTATCTTGTTTTGCTTAAGTCTTTTAACCTCACGATCCATTATTTCGACGGGTTCTTCGATGAATTGAAGTTTTTCGTTGATTTGGATTTCATCTAACGGAATAGTGAGATCTTCTTTAGCAAAACATTTCTTTAAATTCGAGACGTGGAAAGTGTTATGTACAGCCGCGAGTTGTTGAGGTAACTCTAGTCGGTAAGCTACTGGTCCGATACGATCAATAATCTTGAATGGTCCAATATACCTTGGATTTAATTTCCCTCGTTTACCAAATCGAACAACGCCTTTCCAAGGTGCAACTTTAAGCATGACCATCTCTCCAATTTCAAATTCTATATCTTTTCTTTTAATGTCAGCGTAGCTCTTTTGTCGACTTTGGGCGGTTTTCAACCGTTGTTGAATTTGGATGATCTTCTCGGTAGTTTCTTGTATAATCTTCGGACCCGTAGTCTGTCTATCCCCCACTTCACTCTAACAAATCGGAGACCTGCACTTTCTACCATAAAGTGCTTCAAACGGCGCCATCTCAATGCTTGAATGGTAGCTGTTGTTGTAGGAAAATTCTGCTAACGGTAGATGTCGATCCCAACTGTTTCCGAAATCAATAACACATGCTCGTAGCATGTCTTCAAGCGTTTGTATCGTCCTTTCGCTCTGCCCATCAGTTTGTGGATGATAGGCAGTACTCATGTCTAGACGAGTTCCTAATGCTTGCTGTAATGTCTGCCAGAATCTTGAAATAAATCTGCCATCCCTATCAGAGATAATAGAGATTGGTATTCCATGTCTGGAGATGACTTCCTTCAAATACAGTCGTGCTAACTTCTCCATCTTGTCATCTTCTCTTATTGGCAAGAAGTGTGCTGATTTGGTGAGACGGTCAACTATTACCCAAATAGTATCAAAACCACTTGCAGTCTTTGGCAATTTAGTGATGAAATCCATGGTAATGTTTTCCCATTTCCATTCCGGGATTTCGGGTTGTTGAAGTAGACCTGATGGTTTCTGATGCTCATCTTTGACCTTAGAACACGTCAAACATTCTCCTACGTATTTAGCAACATCGGCTTTCATACCCGGCCACCAAAAATGTTTCTTGAGATCCTTGTACATCTTCCCCGTTCCAGGATGTATTGAGTATCTGGTTTTATGAGCTTCTCTAAGTACCATTTCTCTCATATCTCCAAATTTTGGTACCCAAATCCTTTCAGCCCTATACCGGCTTCCATCTTCCCGAATATTAAGATGCTTCTCCGATCCTTTGGGTATTTCATCCTTTAAATTTCCCTCTTTTAAAACTCCTTGTTGCGCCTCCTTTATTTGAGTAGTAATGTTATTATGAATCATTATATTCATAGATTTTACTCGAATGGGTTCTCTGTCCTTCCTGCTCAAGGCATCGGCTACCACATTTGCCTTCCCCGGGTGGTAACGAATCTCAAAGTCGTAATCATTCAATAATTCAATCCACCTACGCTGCCTCATATTCAGTTGTTTCTGATTAAATATGTGTTGAAGACTTTTGTGGTCGGTATATATAATACTTTTGACCCCATATAAGTAGTGCCTCCAAGTCTTTAATGCAAAAACAACCGCGCCTAATTCCAAATCATGCGTCGTATAATTTTGTTCGTGAATCTTCAATTGTCTAGACGCATAAGCAATCACCTTCGTTCGTTGCATTAATACACAACCGAGACCTTGCTTTGATGCATCACAATAAATCACAAAATCATCATTCCCTTCAGGCAATGACAATATAGGTGCCGTAGTTAGCTTTTTATTCAATAACTGAAACGCTTTCTCTTGGTCATCATTCCATTCAAATTTCTTCCCTTTATGCGTTAATGCAGTCAAGGGTTTTGCTATTCTGGAAAAGTCTTGGATGAACCTTCTGTAGTAACCAGCTAGTCCTAAAAACTGGCGTATGTGTTTCGGAGTTTTCGGGGTTTCCCACTTTTCAACAGTTTCTATCTTTGCCGGATCCACCTTAATACCTTCTTTGTTCACTATGTGGCCGAGGAATTGAACTTCTTCCAACCAAAATGCACACTTTGAAAACTTAGCGTACAATTCTTCCTTCCTCAATACTTCTAACACCTTTCTCAAATGTTCACCGTGTTCTTGGTCATTCTTTGAGTAAATAAGTATGTCATCAATGAAAACAATGACAAACTTGTCAAGGTATGGTCCACACACTCGGTTCATAAGGTCCATGAACACAGCTGGTGCATTAGTTAAACCAAACGGCATGACCATAAACTCGTAATGACCGTAACGTGTTCTGAAAGCAGTCTTTGGAATATCATCTTCTTTCACCCGCATTTGATGATACCCGGAACGTAAGTCAATCTTTGAATAAACAGACGAGCCTTGTAGTTGATCAAATAAGTCATCGATTCTCGGTAGTGGGTAGCGGTTCTTGATGGTAAGTTTGTTCAACTCTCGGTAGTCGATACACAACCTGAATGTACCATCTTTCTTCTTGACAAACAAAACAGGAGCTCCCCACGGTGATGTGCTTGGTCGAATGAAACCACGCTCTAAAAGTTCTTGTAATTGGCTTTGTAGTTCTTTCATCTCGCTGGGTGCGAGTCTGTAAGGAGCACGAGCTATTGGTGCAGCTCCTGGTACAAGATCTATTTGAAATTCAACGGATCGATGTGGGGGTAATCCCGGTAATTCTTTCGGAAATACATCAGGAAATTCTTTTGCGACGGGAACATCATTGATGCTCTTTTCTTCAGTTTGTACTTTCTCGACGTGTGCTAGAACAGCATAGCAACCTTTTCTTATTAGTTTTTGTGCCTTCAAATTACTAATAAGATGTAGCTTCGTGTTGCCCTTTTCTCCGTACACCATTAAGGGTTTTCCTTTTTCTCGTATAATGCGAATTGCATTTTTGTAACAAACGATCTCCGCTTTCACTTCTTTCAACCAGTCCATACCGATTATCACATCAAAACTCCCTAACTCTACTGGTATCAAATCAATCTTAAATGTTTCGCTAACCAGTTTAATTTCTCGATTCCGACATATATTATCTGCTGAAATTAATTTACCATTTGCTAATTCGAGTAAAAATTTACTATCCAAAGGCGTCAATGGACAACTTAATTTAGCACAAAAATCTCTACTCATATAGCTTCTATCCGCACCCGAATCAAATAAAACGTAAGCAGATTTATTGTCAATAAGAAACGTACCCGTAACAAGCTCCGGGTCTTCCTGTGCCTCTACCACATTAATATTGAAAACTCTTCCACGGCCTTGTCCATTCGTGTTCTCCTGGTTCGGGCAATTTCTAATAATGTGGCCTGGTTTTCCACATTTATAACAAACTACATTGGCATAACTTGCTCCGACACTACTTGCTCCGCCATTACTCATTCCGACACCATTTGTTCCTTTCGTTCTATTAACCCCTGGTCCGTAGACCTCACACTTCGCCGCGCTATGACCATTTCTTTTACACTTGTTGCAAAATTTGGTGCAGAACCCCGAGTGATTCTTTTCACACCTTTGGCATAGCTGCTTCTGATTGTTGTTGTTGTTGCGGTTATTATTGTTGTTGGGATGATTGTTGTAGTTGCTGCTGTTGTTGTTGTTGTTGTTGTTGTTGGGCCGTTTGTTGTAGTTGCGATTGATGTTGCGATTGTTGGGATAATTGTTGCGATTATTGTTGTAATTGCTGTTGTTGTTGTATTGGTGATTCTTATCACCGTTTTCCTCCCACTTTCTTTTGACTTGCTTCACATTGGCCTCTTCAGCAGTCTGTTCTTTAATTCTTTCTTCAATTTGGTTCACGAGTTTGTGAGCCATTCTACATGCCTGTTGTATGGAGGCGGGCTCGTGTGAACTTATATCTTCTTGGATTCTTTCCGGTAATCCTTTCACAAACGCGTCGATCTTCTCTTCCTCATCTTCGAATGCTCCCGGACACAATAGGCACAATTCTGTGAATCGTCTTTCGTACGTGGTAATATCAAATCCTTGGGTTCGTAACTCTCTAAGTTCTGTCTTGAGCTTATTGACCTCGGTTCTGGGACGGTACTTCTCGTTCATCAAGTGCTTGAATGCTGACCACGGTAGTGCGTACGCATCATCTTGTCCCACTTGCTCTAGATAGGTATTCCACCATGTTAACGCAGAACCTGTGAAGGTATGCGTAGCGTACTTCACTTTGTCCTCTTCAGTACACTTACTTATGGCAAACACCGAATCAACCTTCTCGGTCCACCGTTTCAATCCGATCGGTCCTTCGGTTCCATCAAATTCCAAAGGTTTGCAGGCAGTGAATTCTTTGTAGGTGCATCCTACACGATTTCCTGTACTGCTAGATCCAAGGTTATTGTTGGTATGTAGCGCAGCCTGTACTGCGGCTATGTTTGAAGCTAGAAAAGTACGGAATTCCTCTTCATTCATATTCACGGTGTGTCGAGTAGTCGGTGCCATTTCCTTCAAAATAGTTAAATGGAACAAGTTAATCATACAGAATATTAAGAGTAGTTAATAGTATTTCGTAGCATAATATGAACTCATTTATAAAAGCTTTTTCTTCATATTAGCGTTTTATAAGTTTAAATTCGGGTAGTACCTACCCGTTAAGTTCATACTTAGTAGCTAATATACAATTCAACTACTACAATTCTATATGAAAAACTGATTATAATAATATTTCGCGTTCAAACTTTTATACAATATTTTACAAACTTACAATACCGCTTATTTTACATAAAGCATTAAATATAGCACACAATAACTTTGATACAAGATAGTTGTGAAGACAATTCTAGCTAGTACACAAGTCGTTCAGCAAAGGCAATAAAGACACGTAATTCATACGTCCAGAAACAAGTCATGCATTCTGGTTTTACTAGGACTACTTCCCATCCTTGGTCTTGTGCAACATAACCGTTATGGCCGTTGATAAGACAGCGTGTTGTAACGTCATCAAAGGGACGAGGGTTACGTAATGTCCAACAGTCCCGTAATAATCTAAAAACCTCATTTCTTACCCCAATTACCGACTCCGTCACTTGTGGAAACGTTTTGTTTAATAGTTGTAGCCCGATGTTCTTGTTCTCACTTTGGTGAGAAGCGAACATTACTAATCCGTAAGCATAACATGCTTCTTTATGTTGCATGTTAGCCGCTTTTTCTAAATCACGAAGTCCAATATTCGGATATATTGAGTCAAAATAATTTCTTAACCCGTTGCGTAAAATAGCATTTGGGTTCCCCGCAATATATGCGTCAAAGTAAACACATCGTAACTTATGGGTTTCCCAATGTGATATCCCCCATCTTTCAAACGAAAGTCTCTTATAAACCAAGACATTCTTGGAACGTTCTTCGAATGTCTTACAAACTGATCTCGCCTTAAATAGTTGTGCCGAAGAATTCTGGCCGACTCTAGACAAGATTTCATCAATCATGTCTCCGGGTAGGTCTCTTAAAATATTGGGTTGTCTATCCATTTTGTGTTTTTAAACTGTAAAATAGACAAGAGTTAGATTCATAAAAAAATACTTATTAATACAAGCAATTTTTACATATATCATAAAGCATAAGAACACTATATTACATATATTACACCACACGAATACAACTATCTTATTCCGACTCGCTCGTTTCTTCTTCTTCGGTTTTGGTTCGTTTTTCCAAGTTTCTAGGGATATATGATGTTCCCCTAATACGAGCCGTCGTTGTCCACATTGGTTTAGAAAAACCTGGTGGTTTAGAGGTTCCCGGGTCATTGTTACAACTTAAGGACTTCGGGGGTTGACGATACATATAAAGTTCATCGGGGTTGGAATTAGATTTCTCTATTTTTATGCCCTTTCCCTTATTATTTTCTTTTGCCTTTTTAAATTCAGTTGGGGTAATTTCTATAACATCATCGGAATTCTCGTCGGAATCCGATTCATCGGAGAATTGGTAATCCTCCCAATATTTTGCTTCCTTGGCGGAAACACCATTGACCATAATTAACTTTAGTCGGTTGGTTGAGGATTTTCTTTTACTTAACCGTTTTATTATTTCCCCCACCGGTTCTATTTCTTCATCCGGTTCCGATTCTTCTTCCGGTTCCGATTCTTCTTCCGGTTCCGACTCTTCTTCCGGTTCCTCTTCGGGAACTTGTGAATCAGTCCACAAATCATTCAAATTTACATTTGACTCTTCATTATTATTAGGTGAGTCAATGGGACTTGTTCCAGAGATAGACATCTATCACATAATATCAAACACGTTAAGAGATTAATATATCACATAATATTCATATGTTAAAAATATATAGTTTCCAACAAAAATGTTAAGCAATCATTTTTAAAGAAAACACGGTCGAAGTCCAGACTCACTAATGCATCCTAACAAACTCGATAAGACACACTAATGCAAATTTTCTGGTTCTCTAAGACCAACGCTCAGATACCAACTGAAATGTCCCGTTCTTATTGATTAAAAACGTTCCATATTAATTGATTTCGTTGCGAGGTTTTGACCTCTATATGAGACGTTTTTCAAAGACTGCATTCATTTTTAAAACAAACCATAACCTTTATTTCATAAATAAAGGTTTAAAAAGCTTTACGTAGATTATCAAATAATGATAATCTAAAATATCCTGTTTACACACGACCATTACATAATGGTTTACAATACAAATATGTTACATCGAAATCAGTTTCTTGAATGCAGTTTTTACACAATATCATACAAACATGGACTCCAAATCTTGTCCTTATTTTAGTATGCAACAGCGGAAGCTCTTAATATTCACCTGAGAATAAACATGCTTTAAACGTCAACAAAAATGTTGGTGAGTTATAGGTTTAACCTATATATATCAAATCGTAACAATAGACCACAAGATTTCATATTTCAATACACATCCCATACATAGAGATAAAAATCATTCATATGGTGAACACCTGGTAACCGACATTAACAAGATGCATATATAAGAATATCCCCATCATTCCGGGACACCCTTCGGATATGATATAAATTTCGAAGTACTAAAGCATCCGGTACTTTGGATGGGGTTTGTTAGGCCCAATAGATCTATCTTTAGGATTCGCGTCAATTAGGGTGTCTGTTCCCTAATTCTTAAATTACCAGACTTAATAAAAAGGGGCATATTCGATTTCGATAATTCAACCATAGAATGTAGTTTCACGTACTTGTGTCTATTTTGTAAATTATTTATAAAACCTGCATGTATTCTCATCCCAAAAATATTAGATTTTAAAAGTGGGACTATAACTCACTTTCACAGATTTTTACTTCATCGGGAAGTAAGACTTGGCCACTGGTTGATTCACGAACCTATAACAATATATACATATATATATCAAAGTATGTTCAAAATATATTTACAACACTTTTAATATATTTTGATGTTTTAAGTTTATTAAGTCAGCTGTCCTCGTTAGTAACCTACAACTAGTTGTCCACAGTTAGATGTACAGAAATAAATCGATAAATATTATCTTGAATCAATCCACGACCCAGTGTATACGTATCTCAGTATTGATCACAACTCAAACTATATATATTTTGGAATCAACCTCAACCCTGTATAGCTAACTCCAACATTCACATATAGAGTGTCTATGGTTGTTCCGAAATATATATAGATGTGTCGACATGATAGGTCGAAACATTGTATACGTGTCTATGGTATCTCAAGATTACATAATATACAATACAAGTTGATTAAGTTATGGTTGGAATATATTTGTTACCAATTTTCACGTAGCTAAAATGAGAAAAATTATCCAATCTTGTTTTACCCATAACTTCTTCATTTTAAATCCGTTTTGAGTGAATCAAATTGCTATGGTTTCATATTGAACTCTATTTTATGAATCTAAACAGAAAAAGTATAGGTTTATAGTCGGAAAAATAAGTTACAAGTCATTTTTGTAAAGATAGTCATTTCAGTCGAAAGAACGACGTCTAGATGACCATTTTAGAAAACATACTTCCACTTTGAGTTTAACCATAATTTTTGGATATAGTTTCATGTTCATAATAAAATTCATTTTCTCAGAATAACAACTTTTAAATCAAAGTTTATCATAGTTTTTAATTAACTAACCCAAAACAGCCCGCGGTGTTACTACGACGGCGTAAATCCGGTTTTACGGTGTTTTTCGTGTTTCCAAGTTTTAAATCATTAAGTTAGCATATCATATAGATATAGAACATGTGTTTAGCTGATTTTAAAAGTCAAGTTAGAAGGATTAACTTTTGTTTGCGAACAAGTTTAGAATTAACTAAACTATGTTCTAGTGATTACAAGTTTAAACCTTCGAATAAGATAGCTTTATATGTATGAATCGAATGATGTTATGAACATCATTACTACCTTAATTTCCTTGGATAAACCTACTGGAAAAGAGAAAAATGGATCTAGCTTCAATGGATCCTTGGATGGCTCGAAGTTCTTGAAGAAGAATCATGACACGAAAACAAGTTCAAGTAAGATCATCACTTGAAATAAGATTGTTATAGTTATAGAAATTGAACCAAAGTTTGAATATGATTATTACCTTGTATTAGAATGATAACCTACTGTAAGAAACAAAGATTTCTTGAGGTTGGATGATCACCTTACAAGATTGGAAGTGAGCTAGCAAACTTGAAAGTATTCTTGATTTTATGAAACTAGAACTTTTGGAATTTATGAAGAACACTTAGAACTTGAAGATAGAACTTGAGAGAGATCAATTAGATGAAGAAAATTGAAGAATGAAAGTGTTTGTAGGTGTTTTTGGTCGTTGGTGTATGGATTAGATATAAAGGATATGTAATTTTGTTTTCATGTAAATAAGTCATGAATGATTACTCATATTTTTGTAATTTTATGAGATATTTCATGCTAGTTGCCAAATGATGGTTCCCACATGTGTTAGGTGACTCACATGGGCTGCTAAGAGCTGATCATTGGAGTGTATATACCAATAGTACATACATCTAAAAGTTGTGTATTGTACGAGTACGAATACGGGTGCATACGAGTAGAATTGTTGATGAAACTGAACGAGGATGTAATTGTAAGCATTTTTGTTAAGTAGAAGTATTTTGATAAGTGTATTGAAGTCTTTCAAAAGTGTATAAATACATATTAAAACACTACATGTATATACATTTTAACTGAGTCGTTAAGTCATCGTTAGTCGTTACATGTAAGTGTTGTTTTGAAACCTTTAGGTTAACGATCTTGTTAAATGTTGTTAACCCAATGTTTATAATATCAAATGAGATTTTAAATTATTATATTATCATGATATTATCATGTATGAATATCTCTTAATATGATATATATACATTAAATGTCTTTACAACGATAATCATTACATATATGTCTCGTTTAAAAATCATTAAGTTAGTAGTCTTGTTTTTACATATGTAGTTCATTGTTAATATACTTTATGATATGTTTTCTTATCATAGTATCATGTTAACTATATATATATCCATTTATATGTCATCATATAGTTTTTACAAGTTTTAACGTTCGTGAATCACCGATCAACTTGGGTGGTCAATTGTCTATATGAAACATATTTCAATTAATCAAGTCTTAACAAGTTTGATTGCTTAACATGTTGGAAACATTTAATCATGTAAATATCAATCTCAATTAATATATATAAATATGGAAAAGTTCGGGTCACTACACTAACGATACTTTTAATAATAATAGTAATGATAAAAATAATAAGAACGATAATTTTATCTAAATCAATATCTTATAATATTTTAATTTCATCATGATACTCTTACTCATTATTTCCTAATCGTTTCGTTTAATAGCTTTTAATCGTCTTTTATATCGTGTTCATAATAATGATAATAATAGTAATCAAAATAATTAGGTGTTACAAATATTTGTTTTAATTACACTAATATTAATAATGATAGTTACTATAACATTATTAACGATAATACTAATAATTATCTTAATGATAATATAGTAATAATAATAATAACAATAACAATAACCATTTTTAAATAATGATATACATATTAATAATGATAATAATAATAATAATAATAATAATACTAATAATAATAATAATATAATTGGATAATAATAATAATACTAATTATAACTTTAACGATAATAACGATAGTAATAATAATAAAAAATAACAATTTTTAATGATAAATCCCTTTTATTGATAAAGATAATAATAATGATAATAATAAGATAAAACTAGAACGACGATAAAAACGACGATAATAATAATCATTTTTAATAATAATATCAAAAATTTAATTGATTATAACTTCTAATCCGTTCATCGAAACCATTCGATATCTAAAGGAAAAGTTCTTAATTTTTCGCTAGCTTTCCAAGGACATGCATATCTTATACCTTATCTCAACCGTAAGTGTAACTAATTTAAGATTCAACCTAACCTGTCTAAGGGCAATATCAAAAGTACAAGCATGCATAATCTTAAATACTCGAGCACTAGTCAGGGATACACTATTAGTATGTAAAAGTTAAATTATGAGTACTCACGTATCAATATTGAGATTCAATATTGTAGGAAAGGTACGTAGACGCAACGGAAATGATAAACACTATATTGACCTCACGAGCATACCCATGAACCATACTCAATCACCTCCATAGCTATAACCCATAATTTCCTTAATCCTATCATACTCGAAAAACAATTTCGAAATCACTCGGACAGCACTCCGTCGTAATATTTTATGTATACTAATAATATCTTGAAATAATACGGAGTAAATATATATATGTAAATCGATTGAGAGAGTTTAGAGAAAAATATTTTTAAGTTTTTATGAAATAATGAAACCTATTGAATTCTATTTATAATAGATTTTTGAATTATTAAAGTGAATTATTAAAGTATGAATTATTAAAGTGAATTATTAAAGTATGAATTATTAAAGTGAATTATTAAAGTATGAATTATTAAAGTGAATTATTAAAGTATGAATTATTAAAGTGAATTATTAAAGTTAAAGTAAAGTAAAAATAAAGTAAAGGTAAAGTTTAAGTATAGTAAAAGTATAAAACTATGTACGTATAATACGCGTATAAATATATATAATATTAATTTAAATCGTTATATATATTTAATAAAATAAAATATAAATATCGTTATCTTTATCATACTAGTTACGTAATGAGTTGTCAAAAGTGGTTCTAGATATTTATAAAAGTTATATACGTTTTAATAATAAAGTTCTTTTTAAACTGAAAACGTTTTTGTACGTTTGAAACTAAATAGATCAATCGAGTCTTTATGAGATTCAATCTTCCACTATCCTTTGTCTAGTTCTCAATAATTGACAATTTGTTCTTATTTATAAATCACTTTACCATTTTCCGAATATTGTTAAAATGGAAAGATTTCTCAAATCAACGTGGGCCTTTCAACAGAGACTTGTAATCATAATTCAATATATCTGATAATTCAATCATTTGATCTTATCTTCTAATTCCATTGATAAACATTTTGAAACAGATACAATCATATAAAGTATTTAATCTAATATTTTGTTTACGTTTCAAGTTATAATATATATACACATATACATATATAATCATATTCGTTTAATGGTTCGTGAATCGTTGGAACTTGGTCGAGGTTGAATGAATGTATGAACATAGTTTAAAATTCTTGAAATTTAACTTAACAAACATTGCTTATCGTGTCGGAAACATATAAAGATTAAAGTTTATATTTGGTTGGAAATTTCCGGGTTGTCACAGATTACAAACCGACCCATATTGACACCTAGTGCAATTTCCACCATATTGCACTTTCAAACATAAATCGCGCACAACTAACCAATAATCACTAACACAAGTGAAAATGGTCCTAATACGCCAATTGAACCCAATCATAAGTGTTAAACACTTATCTTGCCCAAATTGACACATAAACCCTAATTTTGACCCATTTCAAAATTTGTCAACCAAATACCCCCAAATGGGTTCCAACATTTCCATAATCACTAACACTAGTGATTATACCCAATTTACAAGTCCTAATCATGGCCAAGTTAGTTTCCATCCCAAAACCCACCAACAACAACAATAAACCCGGTTACTATCATCAATGAACTCACTTCAAGAGTTTAAATGGGTTTCTCTACAAAACAAGTTCAAACCCTAACTTGAATCTCAAATCAAACGATGAAACTCGGATTTAGAACTTACCAATACAACCACAACGTAGCCGTGAGAGAGATGAATAACTTTAATACTTGTGACTTGACCCAAATCACCCTTCTTCTTCCACAAATCTCCAATTCTCTCTCTAGAAACCCACTCTATCTCTCTCTACGGTTTGATAAGTGTGAGTGTGAAGAAGGAAAAAAATGAGTTAGGATAAGGTTTTAGATCAGTTTTGAGGTCCCCAAACCGTCCATATGCGAAAGGACTATAATACCCCTCATTTAAAACCTTTAAAAAGGCTGAAAATGCATCAGGGCAATCAGAGCGCCGCTCCAACCTACAGATACTGGCAGTCGAGCAAAAATCAAGATTAACAACTTGTTTTAGCCATAACTTTTCGACTGTAACTCCGTTTTCGATGAATTAAATATCGTTGGAAACATAATAAGGTATACTTTCTAATGGTAACTTTTTGAAACACCAACTCAAACTTTATTTGAGGTTGAAGAGATACGTTACACACCTTGAAACTCAAACAACGTCCAGAATAACGTGTAACAGAGAAAACAGGGTGTTACATTTGACAAGTGTTATATTTTTTGTAAATATTCATTTAATTACCCTATCATTTAGGTCACTTGTAATTTTTTTATTTGATATGTTAAAATGTAGGTTTATAGAGTAGTTAAAAAATTTATTTTCCTTTTTTTTATGTTTTTAAAAAATACAAGTATAATTTGGAGTATGAATTATGGTAAGTATGAAATATGAAATACGGAGTATAGCTAAAACCGAGGTTGTATTATTTGTTTTACGGAATCTAACAACATATTCGCTGCATTGGCATTGAAACTAGAATTGAACTGCAACTCTGATCGCCGGAAGTCAAGTAACCACCATGGATTCCGATAAACCTCTGAGAAAAATTTCAGAAGCCTTCAACAACATCGCCAACTCAATTAATAATCAATCATCACCATCAGTTGAACTTGAATTGGCTCCTTTCTCTCACGCTTGTTCTCTTGTTTCCCCTCTTTTCCGATGCCTCGGTATTGCTTTCAAGTTCGCCGAAATGGATTATGTTGCCAAGGTTAGGTTATCATCAATTAGGGTTCGATTTCTTAAATGTCCTAATCAGATCACGCTCAGTTAATCAGTTATTTAGCGTGAACTGAAACAGTTGAATTTGTTTATGAATGAATTAAATTGAATGATTATGTGAATGATCTGTGTGAGACATCGAAGTTGATATTAACTGTGGAATTAAAAAATTAATGTGATTACTTATTTAGTTTGAATGGAAACAGTTTATTTTTGTTTGTGACTGAATTGAAATGAATGATGATTAGGTGAATGATCTATGCGAGACATCGAAGTCGATATCGACGGTGGAATCGATGATGGAAATTGACATAAAAGATAATTGTGTGAGGAAGGGTGGTAGTCATACAAGGAATCTGCTTAGGGTTAAGCGTGGTTTGGATATGGTTAGACTCTTGTTTCAACACATTCTTGCTCAAGAGTACGTTTTTCGTTCCTTTTTACTACTTTTATTTCGTGTTTAGTTCACAGAATTTGTAGAATTCTTTGGTAGTTGGAATGTTCATAGATCATATATTTGTCGAAAAGATGACTTTTTTTTTCAAATTCCAATAGTGAATGGGATTCGACTTTGCTTCACTCTAAAGTGCTACACGTTACAATTCCTCTAAGGGATCCAATATCTTTAAGAATGATCTGAAATTTAAGTATATAAAAGAATCTTTAGTTAAGGACATCACAGTCATCATTTTGTTGTTTCTTTTTTCTTTTTGAGCCAACATTGTTGCAAATCCAGCTCTTAACAAATACTAGGCAGAAGCCTACGAGTTCCCCTTCTAATTATCATCACCAGATTTAATTCATTTTGTATCTAATCTAATAAATGTTAAAGAGATGGATAAATAAGTAGGTAGGCCAACCCAGCCTATCCTAACCCACATTGGAAATTGTTCGTTGTTTTTCCCTGGGCATATTATTAACCTGCCCAACCTCTCGGATTTTGCACATCCACTCCGGTTTAAATTGTGAGAGGGGGAGCACATTCATAGTTTCCCGAGCATAACTTTATAGACTATAGAGCCAGTAATGGAGGACACAAATTTCTCTTTTGTAGATTTACCTTTGTAATTTTGGCTTGTGTGAAGTTATGTGGCTTTTGAAGTAGGTGAGATTTTTAGGACTAAGATGTGTTTACTTTTCAAGATAGATAACATTTTTATAAGAATCAAATGATGAAATGTTTTGTAAATTACTTTTTAAAGAAATTCATCCATGTAACCATTTTTCTCGGTTTATTTTCACATTGGCTTCGAAACTTCGCTTTTCCTTTTCTTCTTGTCTGGGAAAAAAACTTGAAAGTCATGTCTAAGGAAGTAATACAACTCTGTTTAGATTGTGTTTTTGTTAGAGACAAATATTATATCATACGTCTTTTTTTTAGCTAAATTTAGCTTCCACGGTCTCAAATATCATAATATCTGTATAATGCTGATTTTTTGTGTTTTGTTAGGGACAATTCGTTAAAGAATCCGGCATCAAAAGCTTACGGGGAAGTATTTTCTCCATATCATGGATGGGCTATACGTAAAGCTGTTGCTGCAGGAATGTATGCCCTTCCTACAAAGCAACAACTGTTGCAAAAGCTTAATGAAGATGGTGAGTTTTTGCTTTAAGTGATATCATGTGTTGTCATCAATGTTTATCTCCTACATGCAAAGTTAAATCCTGCCTAGACTCTGAATGTTGTATGAAATTTGTCATCCAAAATTCAATTATTAGAGAACTCGTGTGATAAATGGTAATCAGATGAGGTTTTCCCTATTCAGAACAAGGAAGGGGACTATTATTTACTCTGATGTACGTGCTTTAATCGGGTTACCCCGTAACTGTTTATTTCAAATGAAATAGATTTCATTAGGCAGTATATATTTTATTTAACAATATTAATGCATTAGTTACTAATCATTTAATAAAGCAAGAGAAGTTTTGGCTGACCTATCCCAGTTTTAACCCAAACCCAAACTGACCCAATTGCCCAACCGCCTGACCCTCCCATTTAGACACCTCTAAAGTGAAAGAATTAGGTCTATATTGGGCATGTCTTTGAGCCTTACAGAACATTAACTAATATAGTTTTATATATCAGGTTTCATGTTAGTCTATCTAAAATTGTATGGGGTAAGAAGCTTGTTGGTGGTGATTATTAAAGAAGGATATATTCGGTTGTAGTTTTTATTTATGGTTTTCCTATTGGGTATTAATAATTGTCGTTTTGTTAATTTTGCAGAGGTATCTGCAAGAACTGAGATGCAAAATTATGTTACTGCATCGGCTCTTGTGATTGTGTACATCGACAAGCTTTTTCAGTCGAGAGAACTGGGTATAGACTGGTAAGTGATTCGCTCGGTTATGATCAATAGTGATTAATTCATCCCAATCATGACACACCAGGTTTTGTATAACAACGCTCTGATATGATATTTCTTGCAACTACCACATGAATTTTTACGATTGTATTTATCATCCTCTTTACAAGGATTCATTTATTATTAAGCATATATACTTGTGGTACCAATTCCCTTGCAATTTGTACCTTCTGATCGTAACTATCTATATATTTGAACCGAGTTGCACCCTCTTACTAAGTTACTAGCGTGTGGTATATGTGTTGCATACTGTTGACACATTTTATTTTGTTATATCGCATCATGTTAATGTTATTATATCCAAGATCCAATCTTTCAAACTTTTATAGATAGATCCATATTTATAAAGGACTTGGCTGAAACTGCATACAAATTTAAACTTCCCACAATAAATACAAAATCTTAAACCATCGTGTTTACTTCTTATTCACTGTATAAGTTCCTGCTATCATCGACTTAGTCCCCACATGCAAAAACTGATGAATAAACTTGATGAAAATGTGTGTTTTCACCAAACTTTGGACACAAATATTTATATGGTCGAGTGACATATATTAGTAACTATTTATTGAGTTTTGTTGTCGCTCTAAAACGAGTTAAAGAGTCTCTAAAACAGATTAAAGGTGAATGAGATATCGAATCTCAAAGTTGCTTGTTTGGTATTGGTCACCAACATTGGTTTTACGAAGGAAAAAAAACCCACATATTTGATTTATGTTCAACGACAAATATAAACAAACACCCAACTCTGTTTTGTGAACCAGAAGAAAATTATTTTCAAATAGTTACGAGTTCGTTTCATATTTTTTTTTTTTAAAATTGTGTTGGTGTTTCAATTTATATAATTTATGGTTATCTTTTGTTAATAGTCAGCGAGCTTTGCTATTAACCGGCTGTTATACAGATTTTGTGAATGTTAAACATGCTTGAGTTAAATGATCTGATTTATGTTCGAATCATAAATTTGATGATTGTGAACGTTTCCGTAACCTGAATTTAGCTTATATAGCTTATGGAAAGAGTTTTTATGCTATTTAATTATTCTGCCATATGTCATATGTGGGCCTTGAATATATGTCTATCTTCTATTATGATTATTATTATTATTATAATTATTATATTATTATTATTATAAGTACGCATAATAGATAATAGATGGATTATGATTAAATTGTTTGTGAACTTAAATTATTATGTTAAGTTTCTCAATTGCGTTTGTGAACAAATTGAACATGAGTATGCTTATAATTTGCTAACTGTACATGATCATATATGGTACATGATTTTAATTGGCCTAACATGTTTATATAAGAGTAATATGGCTTTGGCTACATCTTACGCGTAATTTATTCAATTTGTTGAAGATATTGTTACGGATACTAATAAGGATAGTGACTTGTTTAAATTTGGGATGAGGACAATTTTCATGTAAATGAATTGTTCACGTTTGATGATCTTGTAGATGGTTAATAAGTGTTACAGTCAATTTATGAGTGTAATATCGCCCCCAACACTCAACCGATCATGATCTCCGCTACTACTTTCAGCGTTGAGACAGTTCCACTGCAAAAAAAAATGTGATTCTTTCTCATGTTGAGAAAGCTGAAAAGTTATTTGGTGTGAACTTTAAGCGTTGACAGTAAAAAATATTCTTTTACCTGACTACGTTGAACCTTGCGAGGTTCTTGGTTCTTGACTGGAACCACTCACCAACTTGTTGAAGGGGAAATTGATGCTCAAATTGTGAGCGCGGCTCAGGCTGCTGACCACGTTGAACTTTGCGAGGTTCTTGACTGAACTTTGCGAGGTTCTTGTCTGAACCTTGCGAGGTTCTTGTCTGAACATTGTGAGGTTCTTGATTGAACCTTGCGAGGTTCTTGACTGAACCTTGCGAGGTTCTTGGCTGAACCTTGCGAATCATGATGCTCAAATTGTGAGCGCGGTTCAGGTTTGGAATCATTCAGATTACGTGTGCGCAAGTGGATCGTTCTATAACGTGTATTCGAACAGTCTTCGGACCATTTTCGGACTAATTTTGAACTGTATTTCGATCTGTTTCTAGACAATATTCGACACTGGTTATAGGCTGTCTTCGGGACAGTATCCGAACAGTTTTAGACTGTTATTAAACCGGATTTAAACTTGTTTGTTCAACAGTTGGGCTTAAACATGTTTGGTTTAACCGGTTTTGTTAAAGCGGTTTAGTTTAATCGTTTAGTATAAACCTTTTGGTTTTAACATGTTTGGTTTACATGTTTGTGTTTAAACCTGCTTGGTTTAACTGTAGGGTTGAAACATGTTCGGTTTACCCTTTTGAGTTGAAAAGCTTTTAAGGTGATACCTGTTTGGTTACCCGTTTGAGTTTAAACTTGTTTTGGTTTACCTGTTGGGTCGAAACCTATTTGGTTTATCCGGTTGGGTTTAAACCTATTTGGTTCACTTGTTTAGGTTGAACCTGCTCGGTTTACCTATTTGGTTGAAATCTGATTGGTTTAACCTAGTTGAGTTGAAATATGTTTGGTTTAACTCAGTTTGTTCACGGTAAAATGAAATTTTGATTTGGGTAGAAAACCCAAATTAATTTAGTTCATGTGGTATTTGCTGACTGAAATTTTTTATTTTACTAAAACAGTTTATTTTTGTTTATATTTAAGAGTGATGATCCTGGAAAAATTGACTTCTGGATAGGAACTCACATTGAATAATGTGTTGTATGTTTTCGAGATTCGTAAGGAATCTAGTGTCCGGATGTTTGTTGAATAAGTTTGGCGTTTAAAAAATAAAAATGGAAAGTATGTTCAAAAGGTCATGTTGACCAAGAATGAATGTATATTTAAAAGGGTTGTACCCTATAAATGTGAAACCTGTGTTGAAGCCAAATTAACGAGATCATCTTCGGTTGAACGAATAACCGAACCTCTTTATATAGTCCACTGTGTGATTTGAAATTCATTCCAATAAGCAATGGTAACAAGTAGTTCATTACATTTATCGATGATAGCACGAAGTATTGTTATGTTTACTTATTGGAAAATAAAGATGAAGCAATTGAGAAGTTTATTGCTTATATATATAAAAAAGGATGAGCCTATTGAACGAAATAATAGTACCTTGAAATACATGGTGATTGCCATGTTGGTGTGTTCTAGTGTAAATCGGAACATGGGGGGGGGGGGGGGGGGTCATTCTATTAGCAAATTATCATTTAAGCAAGATGCCTCAGAAGAATAGGGATGAAATCCCATATGAGTTATGGTGAAAATAGAAACCATACTATGAATACCTCAAAGTGTGGGGGTGCCTAACAAAGGTAGATGTTCCACTACCTACAGCACAAAAGATAGGATCACAGACTGTGGACTGCATATTTATCGGATATGCTGAACCTTATCACTTCCTTGTGCAAAATCCAAGATTTCGGATATACACAAAGGTTCGATAATAGAATCGAGAAACGTTTCGTTCTTCATTACAAATGAAGGTGAAAGATCGTCTAGGATAGACGGGAAGGTGTTCAAGATGAGACACCTAATGAGCTAGTTAAACAAGAACTAGTATAATTAAAGGAACTTCCCTGATAAATGGCATACGCATTATGCTTATAGACGAACTAAAACTAGATGTATAAAAGATATACATGATATTTGAGGCTATCTTAAATTGTATATTTAAGACAGTGTTTATGTATGTGAAGTCGATTTTGTCATGATACAAGGGATATTCTATGACATTCCTTGTGAGAAAAGCTATGGAGAACATGAATGATGCATTTAAAATTCTCATGCGTTGGTCTTGAAGTCTATGGCGTACTAGACTTAGACTTGTTAATGATGATCATCTGCAGAGATCAATTAACAACTAATATTTCACTATGTTGAACTTATTTAAAGAAAAAATCACTTTCATTCAGTAATAGAAGCATTTGGTATATTGTGAAACTAGATTTGCAAACATCATTGATGATGTGAATTATTCCATTTTATGTGGGATTATGATGTTGAAGATAATTAAATATAAAGATGTCAATCTTTATTATATTGTATTATCTTGAGATTTGAATTACCTAATCAGAATTCAGATGTGGAAATATAATTTGAGTGCGAGAACTTTGTTGAGTTTTCTAAATTCGATGTCTCTAGGTAAACCTAGAATATGACTAAGAATTGCTCAAATTTGCTAAAATATGCATCACAAAAGATGTAAATCTTATGTGTGGGCATTTAGACGCTTCATTGATTAGAATCATATTAGATACATATGATTATGATATCAAGCTGCAAGACATGTGGGGGAAGCTTTGAAAGGATAAGCACCAACCCTTGTTAGTTGTGTAAAATGAACACAATAACTTGAAAATGTGGGGGTGTCTTGTATTTTGATCTCAAGAACATGATTCATGATAATGTGTTTTAATGTACTGGATCCTACTTAGCATATGTTGTAAGCACGCTAAGTAGATACACGAATAATCCAAGTACATCTCATTAGATTTGTATGACTAGGTTACTTCGGTACTCGGGATTACGGGTAGCATTACAACGAATATCCTGTAGTGATCAACGGTCACTTTGATGCGAACTGGATATCTAATACAAATGATTCCAGAGCAACAAGTGGGTATGTATTCACACTTGGAGGTGCTGCTATATCGTGGAAATCGTCTAAACAAACGATTATTGCTAGATCCACAACGGAATCATAATTTATCGCTTTAGATAAAGCTGGTGAAGAGGCAGAATGTCTACGTCAATTCGTTGAGGATATACCAAGATGGCCTAAGCCGGTGTCGGCCATATGTATATATTGTAATAGCCAATCGGTGATTGGTAGAGTTCATATTACAATGTGTAATGGTAAGAATAAACATATGAGACGTAGACATAATAAAGTATGACAACTAATCTCTACATAAATTATCACTATTGACTATGTGAACTCAAAGGATAATGTTGCGGATCCGCTGACAAAAGGCTTAAGCAGAGAGTTAGTATATGAGTCGTGCGTGGAGATCCCAAGATCTGAGTTTAATAGGACAACCTACTTGTATGAACTGGCGATGTCACTGTGGGGGAGTTAATTACTAAACTAGCAACCCTTACACATGTTAAAGGGAGTTTACTAATTATGAGTAGACTTCCTAGTCCATTCCTAAAAGTGACATGTAAGAGGATAAGCCAATGGCTTTTAATCAGTGTTGTAAAAGTCGGCCGACTTGGCCGACGCGTCGGCCGATGCGTCGTTTTTTTGGGTTCTCCGTCCCGTTTTTTCTGAAAACGACTCAAAAGACGGTCAAAGCTAAAAGTTTGGTCAAAGTCTGTCAAAGACGGTCAAAGTTGGTCAAAACGGTCAAAATCAGTCAAATTTTCGTCAAGATGTGATATGTTTTAAAATTAGGGTTTGTTTTCATTTTTTGGGCCGCTCTTTTCTCCGTGTCCTTACTGATTATGTACTTGGTAACATTAATTGAGTTTGAAGATTGATTGTATTTAAATTCAAGTTCTTATTTAAGAAATTTATGGTACAAAATCAACTATTTTATACATATATCAATATATTTTTAAGAAATTATTAATAAAGTCAACGTTGGTCAACGACCGATGCGTCACCGACGCGTCACCGACTCGGCCGACGCGACCTTTTTAGGTCTCGACCGATGCGTCCCCGACTCGCGACTTTTACAACCTTGCTTTTAATGATTCAACTGAAATAACCATGCGTGGTTAATCAGTAGCCAGTCGGTGGTGAATCATCTATGTGAGAGAGAAGTGTGGTCGCTTCGAATGGTATTGTTGGGGTACAATACTTTATAAGCTCTCGCAGAACCAGACTAATGTTCATGACCATAACGAACATAACTATGAGGACTTGACGTTGTCAGGGGGAGTCTTGTGTGAAGCGGATTGTCACCTACACAAACGGCATACGAGTTCAAAGACATCGTCGTCTACTCAGAGCTAGTAGACTAAGTGCGTATTCATAAGCGAAAGTTCAAAGGGTAACACCTACTTATCGTATACAAGATTTAACCGCTGAAACTTAATCAGAATATTGTTGTTTCTGAGATCGATCTCCATTCATGTGGGGGGTTGTTGGAAAAACTTGATGAAAATATGTGTTTTCACCAAACTTTGGACACAAATATTTATATGGTTGAGTGTAACGACCCATCAAAATATTTATTGACGCGGTACGTTATTCATTGATTTCATAGTGAGGTTTTGACCTCTACATGATACGTTTTGTAAACATTGCATTCTTTTGAAAAAGGCACACCATAAATGAATATCTAATTCCAAGGTTTTTGACATCTGATGATTTCTACATATAGACAATCACCGTAAATAATAGTTTACAATAATACATCCGTTGACAATGCAGTCAAAATAAGATACATGGTGATGATTTTGTGAATGCAAAGTTTTCTCGAATAAAGCATGTATGACTCCATGCACATAGCTTGTATAACGTATAAGCAAACAGCGGAAGACTTCTAGGAACCTGAGAATAAACATGCTTAAAAGTGTCAACACAAAGGTTGGTGAGTTCATAGTTTTAATATTGCGCATACTCTGTATATAAAGGTGGATCACAAGATTTCAGTTATTTCATCCAAAACGTTTATCAAAATATTCTACGAAATTGAGCACCCTCGTTACTAAACTTAACGTATATATAATAAGTACCCCTGTTTTAACATACATGCAACCAACATGTACAATACACGCAAACCAACGTGTACTAAACTCAAATAGCATACGTCTGTTTTATAGTTCAGGCTAGGGTTTCTATATACCTGGAACAGACGGGGATGTCAAGCCCTATGGATCCATATACAACTATTCGCGCCCACCAGTTCTTATAACCGGCAGCTACTAGTTACCAAAGCTAAAGGATTTTCGGTTTAAACTCAGTGTAGAATTAAATGAGTAAATACTTGTGTCCATAGCGTATAACATAAAGTGCATGTATTCTCAGCCCAAAAATATATAATGCAAAAGCATTTAAAAAGGGATCTATAAACTCACCGTTCAATATTGTGGTTCAATATTGTAGGAAAATGTATGTAGGTGCAACGGAAATGATAAACGTTAGGTTGACCTTTGACTCACAATCATAACCCCCAAGTAATACCCATAACCTCCATAGCTATAACCCATAATTTCCCTAGTTCTATCCCGCTCGAAAAACCCGGTTTGAAATAACTCGCTCATGACCTCGTCGTAGTATTTTATGTATAATAATACTAATAATAATACTAATAATAATAATAATAATAATAATAATAATAATAATAATAATAATAATAATAATAATAATAATAATAATAATAATAATAATAATAATAATAATAATAATAATAATAATAATAAATATAATTATAGAGAGTGTGTGAGAGATAGTTAGTTAGGTGAATGAATCAGAAAACAGAAACGATCGATATATATATAGAATAAATATAATAATATAATAATATAAATATAATATAATAATTAAAGAGAATCAAACGTGTTAAATTAAAAGCCGCCATTCATTTGTTATTTTATGCAGTCATTTTTTCACAGACCAGTATTTCGTACTCTGTTTCTAATAATTGACGGGTAAAAGTATAAATAAAAAGAATTCCACTTTTATAATTGAATACATATATTTATTATGGTCTTAAGCTTTATAAAACTAGTTGTAAAAAGGTCCATTTATTTATTAAAATTACTATATACGTTCGATGTAGAGTGTACGTACTAGTCTGCTGATCATTCCATGTTACCGTAAAATTCAATCGAATGAATTTTAATATTTTAAAAATTCGTATTTATTAAATATTTCAGGGGTATTCTATGTAACTTATAATTAATAATTTCTATCATGTGAATAGTAAATTAATTAATTTCGTTTCATTTACTATTCATATGAATAGTAAGTGAATTAATTTCGATTCAACTATTTAAGTTACATTGTTATACGTTGTGCTTTACAGCTTGTACATCTTTGATTTAATTGCATTTTTCTTATAAATTAAGAAAAATTACATCATAAAAATAAAACGATTAAATACGTAAAATTTTAATTTAAAAATTTCATCATTCAATAGTAAATTTTTAACATTTCATATATAAATATTATTCGTATGTTTCCGTATATATATATATATATATATACACACACACACACAATTATATAATTATCACAAGTTATGACGTTTGTGAATCGTCGGACAAACAAGGTGGTCAACCGTTATATAAAACTCATTTACAAAAGTTATAAAACTTGTCAAAATGCATTGCTTATCATGACGAAATATTAAATCATATAGAGAATTGGTTTAAATAAGTCAAAATTTTCCGGGTCATCACAATACCTCCCCGTTAAAGAAAATTTCGTCCCAAAATTTGAGTGGGGTTGTCATGGTTAACAATAAGAAAGTTTTCATGACGAATATGAGTTGATAACTAGAGTTTTATCATTATTGAGTAATATAGATAAAACGATTCGGTTACTTGAAGTGTATGAGAGGAGCTATCGCAAAAGAGTGAAATGATGAAATCAAAGATTCGTTCCAACTCTTGACGTAGTCACGGTTGATTTTCGAGATTTAAGGAAATTAAAGAAGATCTTTGTAATCTATATAAGATTTGATTCTTCGGTGATTAAGGAAATTATGATTTTCTTTGATTAAATGCGTAATCTGCCTCGATTGCTATGTCCGTTATTTCGCTATAAATCAACCTCTTCCGTTCCATTATTTTCATCACTCCTACATCTTCTTCCTCATTTCATACCTTTAAAAGATTGTGATAATGCTTCATCCAGTTCTGTTCCTTGATCTCATTCTGACTATCACCACAATCATCCTTCTATTCCAACTCCCACCGGAGGAATCTGTTTACTTCTACTTCACTCTTGGGGTAGTGGTTTTCATAATCCTTCCTTGCATCTGTCTTTACATAATTATTGACATCTACGGTTAATGATCTCTTCTATTTGCTGTGATTTATACTCCTCTTTATATTTCGAAAGCTTTGTGTTATTGTTTTCTCTTCTCGACTTTGTGTGAAGCAAGTAATGGTCCAGAATTCGTAGGTATGAATTTCGTAATGAACATAACAAATGTTCTAAGAAAGAAATTGTAATGACACGATCTTGATTTGTCAAATTACCAGAATTCAAGGGAAAAGATAGAATATCAAGAGAATATGTTCTTGTTATGTTTAGAGATTAGATAGAATGTAAGAGTCGTGTAACATGACACATGATGATGGTATGGTCTGTGAATCATCATGTTCCATTAGAAACTCAGCATGACTTACTGTAATATAATCACGTTGATCAGGTGTCATTATATTATACTAACTCATGCTTTAATTCCCAACACTACTTCAAAATCATTCAAATTTTAAATTTAAATTTTTCAGAATCTAGAAACTAAAACATTTTCCTTTATGATGTAACACATATAGCGCTAGGAAATAAATAATTTCGGATAAGAATAGTTATGATGATATCTCCAGAAATATCGAAGATATTTATAATGAAAGATATGATGATATCTTAGAATTGTATAATATCTAAGATCAGAGGATAATGAAAAAAAATTTGTCCGCAAAGATTTAGAGTGAGGAGCAAGGTATTCGCTAAAGATCTCAGCAGATACTGAATCATCTGGATTCCTTGAAGGTAGATTTAGTCTTTGTGATTTGTCCACAGCCTCCTTCATGGTTTGCTCTATCCGTTTTTCAGTACCAAATTTTCTCATTTTCTGAGCTTTTTCATCACGCTATTCTTTATCATCAAACTTTTGACTGTTAAGGCTGTCTACAATTTTCGCTGCTTCACCAGCTTTTTCAAAACTCAAAGAATTGTTTTGCAGACTGGGTGTTTTTTAGAATTTCAGAATTGAAGTACAATAGACATTATATGTAAAAGCGCTGCGAGATTCGAAATAATGATTGATGATTCCCGGTATTTGGTATGGTAATTGTCGTTACATGATACAGATGAGTACGTAACAGGGTTTCAATGAATGAATATCGTGATTTTTCGGAGAGACTTACGCCAAAGAGTAATGAAGTTGCTGGTACGTTTACTGTTAATATTGTGAAATATAAAAGGTTCTCTGGTAACAAAAACATATATATCGAGGTTATAATAAGGTTAATCTGAAAATTCGAAGTTGACTGGTTGGAAGGGTGATAACACTGGGTACCTTAAAAAGAAATTGCAAGGTTATTTTCGATAATAACAATGCTAAAGGATCTAGCACATATACGTGTTAAACTTTTATTTAGGTTTCGAGAGTTTTCAGGTGCATAACTATATGCACAAATCTTTCTTTTCGCAGATAATGTGTGGTTGGATCATCCTCTCGATTGTTTCTAAATTGAGGTGTTTTCAAGAATCATGAAGGGTTTGAACGTAGATTGTAATCGTCAATATACATATGATGTTCTAGAATTTTGAATGATACAAATATGTTTTTGGGTTTTATGAATAGAAGTGACATCTTAGCACCGTTTTGAAGTCAAAGTATAGCTTTGAAAGATGTAGGAATCTAAGAGTGATGCTATCTGTTATTTCTTGACTTGGATTCTGGATTCTGATCTGTTTAAAATCAGAATATGTAATTGAATTTGAGTGAGAAAGGTTGTTCTGATTTCTATGAAAGAATGTATATCGTTGTGAAAATAGTGAGTATGGTTAATGATTATCGAGTAATTTAAGAATGTACAGTGTAACATATTAACGTGAAATCTAAATATTTCTCGGGTATTACCTACCCGTTAAAATATTTTCACAATTAATAGTTTGTACAAAAAGAATCTTTATTACAATCTTTATGAAAATATATGAATTTATATTTTCTTCAGATGTAATACAGATTTAATGAGTTAATATTCTATTAAACTCGTTTGATTTTCGGCTAGAACTAGAAATGAATAATCTCTGAAACATTAGAGATTACATAATCTTCGCAGAGTATTTCACTAATGTCATCAATACTTCATTATCTATTCTTATTGACATTCCTCGGTGCAGGATATTAGTGCTTGTGGAATTTTGTGAACTTCGCAAGGTACGAGTGATGTTTTCTAGAAAGTTTCGAATACATCGAAGATGAAAGCGTAAAATCAAACATGTAATTGATTAATACGCTTGGTTTATTATGAAATGGAATTCATTGAGTTGAAACAGAGATTGTAGTTAACGATGGTTAAGTCGTTTAACGAAGGATGTACATACTAGCATATTATTAATATGAATTAATCAAGTCGTACTTACCCTTTAAAATTCATACGTAATAGCTTAGTACAAAAAGATATATTATAGTTTCCAAAGTTCATATATATAAATAATATATAAATTCTTTAGAAATAATGAGTTAGTACTCCATAACCTGTTATTTCAATATACCCATTGGTGATTGTGGTGTCGATATCATCGGTGGTTATGGAGCTAGTGGAGGTTGTGGTGCTACAGGTGTTGCTGGTGTTGGTGATACTGATGGTGATGCTGGTGATACCGCTGGTGGTGTAGTGACCCGAACTTTTCCATGTTTATATATATTAATTGAGATTGATGTTTACATGATTAAATGTTTCCAACATGTTAAGCAATCAAACTTGTTAAGACTTGATTAATTGAAATAGGTTTCATATAGACAATTGACCACCCAAGTTGACCGGTGATTCACGAACGTTAAAACTTGTAAAAAAAAACTATATGATGACATATATATGGTTATATATATAGTTAACATGATATTATGATAAGTAAACATATCATTAATTATATTAACAATGAACTACATATGTAAAAACAAGACTACTAACTTAATGATTTTGAAACGAGACATATATGTAACGTTTATCGTTGTAACGACATTTAATGTATATATATCATATTAAGAGATATTCGTACATCATAATATCATGATAATATAATAATTTAAAATCTCTTTTGATATTATAAACATTGGGTTAACAACATTTAACAAGATCGTTAACCTAAAGGTTTCAAAACAACACTTACATGTAACGACTAACGATGACTTAACGACTCAGTTAAAATGTATATACATGTAGTGTTTTAATATGTATTTATACACTTTTGAAAGACTTCAATACACTTATCAAAATACTTCTACTTAACAAAAATGCTTACAATTACATTCTCGTTCAGTTTCATCAACAATTCTACTCGTATGCACCCGTATTCGTACTCGTACAATACACAGCTTTTAGATGTATGTACTATTGGTATATACACTCCAATGATCAGCTCTTAGCAGCCCATGTGAGTCACCTAACACATGTGGGAACCATCATTTGGCAACTAGCATGAAATATCTCATAAGATTACAAAAATATGAGTAATCATTCATGACTTATTTACATGAAAACAAAATTACATATCCTTTATATCTAATCCATACACCAACGACCAAAAACACCTACAAACACTTTCATTCATCAATTTTCTTCATCTAATTGAACTCTCTCAAGTTCTATCTTCAAGTTCTAAGTGTTCTTCATAAATTCCAAAAGTTCTAGTTTCATAAAATCAAGAATACTTTCAAGTTTGCTAGCTCACTTCCAATCTTGTAAGGTGATCATCCAACCTCAAGAAATCTTTGTTTCTTACAGTAGGTTATCATTCTAATACAAGGTAATAATCATATTCAAACTTTGGTTCAATTTCTATAACTATAACAATCTTATTTCAAGTGATGATCTTACTTGAACTTGTTTTCGTGTCATGATTTTGCTTCAAGAACTTTGAGCCATCCAAGGATCCATTGAAGCTAGATCCATTTTTCTCTTTTCCAGTAGGTTCATCCAAGGAACTTAAGGTAGTAATGATGTTCATAACATCATTCGATTCATACATATAAAGCTATCTTATTCGAAGGTTTAAACTTGTAATCACTAGAACATAGTTTAGTTAATTCTAAACTTGTTCGCAAACAAAAGTTAATCCTTCTAACTTGACTTTTAAAATCAACTAAACACATGTTCTATATCTATATGATATGCTAACTTAATGATTTAAAACCTGGAAACACGAAAAACACCGTAAAACCGGATTTACGCCGTCGTAGTAACACCGCGGGCTGTTTTGGGTTAGTTAATTAAAAACTATGATAAACTTTGATTTAAAAGTTGTTATTCTGAGAAAATGATTTTTATTATGAACATGAAACTATATCCAAAAATTATGGTTAAACTCAAAGTGGAAGTATGTTTTCTAAAATGGTCATCTAGACGTCGTTCTTTCGACTGAAATGACTACCTTTACAAAAACGACTTGTAACTTATTTTTCCGACTAGAAACCTATACTTTTTTTGTTTAGATTCATAAAATAGAGTTCAATATGAAACCATAGCAATTTGATTCACTCAAAACGGATTTAAAATGAAGAAGTTATGGGTAAAACAAGATTGGATAATTTTTCTCATTTTAGCTACGTGAAAATTGGTAACAAATCTATTCCAACCATAAATTAATCAACTTGTATTATATATTATGTAATCTTGAGATACCATAGACACGTATACAATGTTTCGACCTATCATGTCGACACATCTATATATATTTCGGAACAACCATAGACACTCTATATGTGAATGTTGGAGTTAGCTATACAGGGTTGAGGTTGATTCCAAAATATATATAGTTTGAGTTGTGATCAATACTGAGATACGTATACACTGGGTCGTGGATTGATTCAAGATAATATTTATCGATTTATTTCTGTACATCTAACTGTGGACAACTAGTTGTAGGTTACTAACGAGGACAGCTGACTTAATAAACTTAAAACATCAAAATATATTAAAAGTGTTGTAAATATATTTTGAACATACTTTGATATATATGTATATATTGTTATAGGTTCGTGAATCAACCAGTGGCCAAGTCTTACTTCCCGACGAAGTAAAAAAATCTGTGAAAGTGAGTTATAGTCCCACTTTTAAAATCTAATATTTTTGGGATGAGAATACATGCAGGTTTTATAAATGATTTACAAAATAGACACAAGTACGTGAAACTACATTCTATGGTTGAATTATCGAAATCGAATATGCCCCTTTTTATTAAGTCTGGTAATCTAAGAATTAGGGAACAAACACCCTAATTGACGCGAATCCTAAAGATAGATCTATTGGGCCTAACAAACCCCATCCAAAGTACCGGATGCTTTAGTACTTCGAAATTTATATCATATCCGAAGGGTGTCCCGGAATGATGGGGATATTCTTATATATGCATCTTGTTATTGTCGGTTACCAGGTGTTCACCATATGAATGATTTTTATCTCTATGTATGGGATGTGTATTGAAATATGAAATCTTGTGGTCTATTGTTACGATTTGATATATATAGGTTAAACCTATAACTCACCAACATTTTTGTTGACGTTTTAAGCATGTTTATTCTCAGGTGATT
The DNA here is from genome assembly GCF_046630445.1 of Rutidosis leptorrhynchoides. Taxonomy (NCBI): domain Eukaryota; kingdom Viridiplantae; phylum Streptophyta; class Magnoliopsida; order Asterales; family Asteraceae; genus Rutidosis; species Rutidosis leptorrhynchoides. The sequence continues at coordinate 164,314,482 of NC_092338.1, read as the reverse complement.
ATTAAGAGCTTCCGCTGTCGCATACTTAAATAAGGACAAGATTTGGAGTCCATGCTTGTATGATATTGTGTAAAAACTGCATTCAAGAAACTTATTTTGTTGTAACATATTTGTATTGTAAACCATTATGTAATGGTCGTGTGTAAACAGGATATTTTAGATTATCATTATTTGATAATCTACGTAAAGCTTTTTAAACCTTTATTGATGAAATAAAGGTTATGGTTTGTTTAAAAATGAATGCAGTCTTTGAAAAACGTCTCATATAGAGGTCAAAACCTCGCAACGAAATCAATTAATATGGAACGTTTTTAATCAATAAGAACGGGACATTTCAGTTGGTATCCGAGCGTTGGTCTTAGAGAACCAGAAAATTTGCATTAGTGTGTCTTATCGAGTTTGTTAGGATGCATTAGTGAGTCTGGACTTCGACCGTGTTTTCTTTAAAAATGATTGCTTAACATTTTTGTTGGAAACTATATATTTTTAACATATGAATATTATGTGATATATTAATCTCTTAACGTGTTTGATATTATGTGATAGATGTCTACCTCTAGAACAAGTCCCATTGACTCACCTAATAATAATGAAGAGTCAAATGTAAATTGGAATGATTTGTGGACTGATTCACAAGTTCCCGAAGAGGAACCGGAAGAAGAGTCGGAACCGAAAGAAGAATCGGAACCGGAAGAAGAATCGGAACCGGATGAAGAAATAGAACCGGTGGGGGAAATAATAAAACGGTTAAGTAAAAGAAAATCCTCAACCAACCGACCAAAGTTAATTATGGTCAATGGTGTTTCCGCCAAGGAAGCAAAATATTGGGAGGATTACCAATTCTCCGATGAATCGGATTCCGACGAGAATTCCGATGATGTTATAGAAATTACCCCAACTGAATTTAAAAAGGCAAAAGAAAATAATAAGGGAAAGGGTATAAAAATAGAGAAATCTAATTCCAACCCCGATGAACTTTATATGTATCGTCAACCCCCAAAGTCCTTAAGTTGTAACAATGACCCGGGAACCTCTAAACCACCAGGTTTTTCTAAACCAATGTGGACAACGACTGCTCGTATTAGGGGAACATCATATATCCCTAGAAACTTGGCAAAACGAACCAAAACCGAAGAAGAAGAAACGAGCGAGTCGGAATAAGATAGTTGTATTCGTATGGTGTAATATATGGAATATAGTGTTCTTATGCTTTATGATATATGTAAAAATTGCTTGTATTAATAAGTATTTTTTTATGAATCTAACTCTTGTCTATTTTACAGTTTAAAAACACAAAATGGATAGACAACCCAATATTTTAAGAGACCTACCCGGAGACATGATTGATGAAATCTTGTCTAGAGTCGGCCAGAATTCTTCTGCACAACTATTTAAGGCGAGATCAGTTTGTAAGACATTCGAAGAACGTTCCAAGAATGTCTTGGTTTATAAGAGACTTTCGTTTGAAAGATGGGGGATATCACATTGGGAAACCCATAAGTTACGATGTGTTTACTTTGACGCATATATTGCGGGGAACCCAAATGCTATTTTACGCAACGGGTTAAGAAATTATTTTGACTCAATATATCCGAATATTGGACTTCGTGATTTAGAAAAAGCGGCTAACATGCAACATAAAGAAGCATGTTATGCTTACGGATTAGTAATGTTCGCTTCTCACCAAAGTGAGAACAAGAACATCGGGCTACGACTATTAAACAAAACATTTCCACAAGTGACGGAGTCGGTAATTGGGGTAAGAAATGAGGTTTTTAGATTATTACGGGACTGTTGGACATTACGTAACCCTCGTCCCTTTGATGACGTTACAACACGCTGTCTTATCAACGGCCATAACGGTTATGTTGCACAAGACCAAGGATGGGAAGTAGTCCTAGTAAAACCAGAATGCATGACTTGTTTCTGGACGTATGAATTACGTGTCTTTATTGCCTTTGCTGAATGACTTGTGTACTAGCTAGAATTGTCTTCACAACTATTTTGTATCAAAGTTATTGTGTGCTATATTTCATGCTTTATGTAAAATAAGCGGTATTGTAAGTTTGTAAAATATTGTATAAAAGTTTGAACGCGAAATATTATTATAATCAGTTTTTCATATAGAATTGTAGTAGTTGAATTGTATATTAGCTACTAAGTATGAACTTAACGGGTAGGTACTACCCGAATTTAAACTTATAAAACGCTAATATGAAGAAAAAGCTTTTATAAATGAGTTCATATTATGCTACGAAATACTATTAACTACTCTTAATATTCTGTATGATTAACTTGTTCCATTTAACTATTTTGAAGGAAATGGCACCGACTACTCGACACACCGTGAATATGAATGAAGAGGAATTCCGTACTTTTCTAGCTTCAAACATAGCCGCAGTACAGGCTGCGCTACATACCAACAATAACCTTGGATCTAGCAGTACAGGAAATCGTGTAGGATGCACCTACAAAGAATTCACTGCCTGCAAACCTTTGGAATTTGATGGAACCGAAGGACCGATCGGATTGAAACGGTGGACCGAGAAGGTTGAATCGGTGTTTGCCATAAGTAAGTGTACTGAAGAGGACAAAGTGAAGTACGCTACGCATACCTTCACAGGTTCTGCGTTAACATGGTGGAATACCTATCTAGAGCAAGTGGGACAAGATGATGCGTACGCACTACCGTGGTCAGCATTCAAGCACTTGATGAACGAGAAATACCGTCCCAGAACCGAGGTCAATAAGCTCAAGACAGAACTTAGAGGGTTACGAACCCAAGGATTTGATATTACCACGTACGAAAGACGATTCACAGAATTGTGCCTATTGTGTCCGGGAGCATTCGAAGATGAGGAAGAGAAGATCGACGCGTTTGTGAAAGGATTACCGGAAAGAATCCAAGAAGATATAAGTTCACACGAGCCCGCCTCCATACAACAGGCATGTAGAATGGCTCACAAACTAGTGAACCAGATTGAAGAAAGAATTAAAGAACAGACTGCTGAAGAGGCCAATGTGAAGCAAGTCAAAAGAAAGTGGGAGGAAAACGGTGATAAGAATCACCAATACAACAACAACAGCAATTACAACAATAATCGCAACAATTATCCCAACAATCGCAACATCAATCGCAACTACAACAAACGGCCCAACAACAACAACAACAACAACAACAACAACAGCAACTACAACAATCATCCCAACAACAATAATAACCGCAACAACAACAACAATCAGAAGCAACTATGCCAAAGGTGTGAAAAGAATCACTCGGGGTTCTGCACCAAATTTTGCAACAAGTGTAAAAGAAATGGTCATAGCGCGGCGAAGTGTGAGGTCTACGGACCAGGGGTTAATAGAACGAAAGGAACAAATGGTGTCGGAACGAGTAATGGCGGAGCAAGTAGTGTCGGAGCAAGTTATGCCAATGTAGTTTGTTATAAATGTGGAAAACCAGGCCACATTATTAGAAATTGCCCGAACCAGGAGAACACGAATGGACAAGGCCGTGGAAGAGTTTTCAATATTAATGCGGTAGAGGCACAGGAAGACCCGGAGCTTGTTACGGGTACGTTTCTTATTGACAATAAATCTGCTTACGTTTTATTTGATTCGGGTGCGGATAGAAGCTATATGAGTAGAGATTTTTGTGCTAAATTAAGTTGTCCATTGACGCCTTTGGATAGTAAATTTTTACTCGAATTAGCAAATGGTAAATTAATTTCAGCAGATAATATATGTCGGAATCGAGAAATTAAACTGGTTAGCGAAACATTTAAGATTGATTTGATACCAGTAGAGTTAGGGAGTTTTGATGTGATAATCGGTATGGACTGGTTGAAAGAAGTGAAAGCGGAGATCGTTTGTTACAAAAATGCAATTCGCATTATACGAGAAAAAGGAAAACCCTTAATGGTGTACGGAGAAAAGGGCAACACGAAGCTACATCTTATTAGTAATTTGAAGGCACAAAAACTAATAAGAAAAGGTTGCTATGCTGTTCTAGCACACGTCGAGAAAGTACAAACTGAAGAAAAGAGCATCAATGATGTTCCCATTGCAAAAGAATTTCCCGATGTATTTCCGAAAGAATTACCGGGATTACCCCCACATCGATCCGTTGAATTTCAAATAGATCTTGTACCAGGAGCTGCACCAATAGCTCGTGCTCCTTACAGACTCGCACCCAGCGAGATGAAAGAACTGCAAAGCCAATTACAAGAACTTTTAGAGCGTGGTTTCATTCGACCAAGCACATCACCGTGGGGAGCTCCTGTTTTGTTTGTCAAGAAGAAAGATGGTACATTCAGGTTGTGTATCGACTACCGAGAGTTGAACAAACTTACCATCAAGAACCGCTACCCACTACCGAGAATCGACGACTTATTTGATCAACTACAAGGCTCGTCTGTTTATTCAAAGATTGACTTACGTTCCGGGTATCATCAAATGCGGGTGAAAGAAGATGATATTCCAAAGACTGCTTTCAGAACACGTTACGGTCATTACGAGTTTATGGTCATGCCGTTTGGTTTAACTAATGCACCAGCTGTGTTCATGGACCTTATGAACCGAGTGTGTGGACCATACCTTGACAAGTTTGTCATTGTTTTCATTGATGACATACTTATTTACTCAAAGAATGACCAAGAACACGGTGAACATTTGAGAAAGGTGTTAGAAGTATTGAGGAAGGAAGAATTGTACGCTAAGTTTTCAAAGTGTGCATTTTGGTTGGAAGAAGTTCAATTCCTCGGTCACATAGTGAACAAAGAAGGTATTAAGGTGGATCCGGCAAAGATAGAAACTGTTGAAAAGTGGGAAACCCCGAAAACTCCGAAACACATACGCCAGTTTTTAGGACTAGCTGGTTACTACAGAAGGTTCATCCAAGACTTTTCCAGAATAGCAAAACCATTGACTGCATTAACGCATAAAGGGAAGAAATTTGAATGGAATGATGAACAAGAGAAAGCGTTTCAGTTATTGAAGAAAAAGCTAACTACGGCACCTATATTGTCATTGCCTGAAGGGAATGATGATTTTGTGATTTATTGTGACGCATCAAAGCAAGGTCTCGGTTGTGTATTAATGCAACGAACGAAGGTGATTGCTTATGCGTCTAGACAATTGAAGATTCACGAACAAAATTATACGACGCATGATTTGGAATTAGGCGCGGTTGTTTTTGCATTAAAGACTTGGAGGCACTACTTATATGGGGTCAAAAGTATTATATATACCGACCACAAAAGTCTTCAACACATATTTAATCAGAAACAACTGAATATGAGGCAGCGTAGGTGGATTGAATTATTGAATGATTACGATTTTGAGATTCGTTACCACCCGGGGAAGGCAAATGTGGTAGCCGATGCCTTGAGCAGGAAGGATAGAGAACCCATTCGAGTAAAATCTATGAATATAATGATTCATAATAACATTACTACTCAAATAAAGGAGGCGCAACAAGGAGTTTTAAAAGAGGGAAATTTAAAGGATGAAATACCCAAAGGATCGGAGAAGCATCTTAATATTCGGGAAGACGGAACCCGGTATAGGGCTGAAAGGATTTGGGTACCAAAATTTGGAGATATGAGAGAAATGGTACTTAGAGAAGCTCATAAAACCAGGTACTCAATACATCCTGGAACGGGGAAGATGTACAAGGATCTCAAGAAACATTTTTGGTGGCCGGGTATGAAAGCCGATGTTGCTAAATACGTAGGAGAATGTTTGACGTGTTCTAAGGTCAAAGCTGAGCATCAGAAACCATCAGGTCTACTTCAACAACCCGAAATCCCGGAATGGAAATGGGAAAACATTACCATGGATTTCATCACTAAATTGCCAAGGACTGCAAGTGGTTTTGATACTATTTGGGTAATAGTTGATCGTCTCACCAAATCAGCACACTTCCTACCAATAAGAGAAGATGACAAGATGGAGAAGTTAGCACGACTGTATTTGAAGGAAGTCGTCTCCAGACATGGAATACCAATCTCTATTATCTCTGATAGGGATGGCAGATTTATTTCAAGATTCTGGCAAACATTACAGCAAGCATTAGGAACTCGTCTAGACATGAGTACTGCCTATCATCCACAAACTGATGGGCAGAGCGAAAGGACGATACAAACGCTTGAAGACATGCTACGAGCATGTGTTATTGATTTCGGAAACAGTTGGGATCGACATCTACCGTTAGCAGAATTTTCCTACAACAACAGCTACCATTCAAGCATTGAGATGGCGCCGTTTGAAGCACTTTATGGTAGAAAGTGCAGGTCTCCGATTTGTTGGAGTGAGGTGGGGGATAGACAGATTACGGGTCCGGAGATTATACAAGAAACTACCGAGAAGATCATCCAAATTCAACAACGGTTGAAAACCGCCCAAAGTCGACAAAAGAGTTACGCTGACATTAAAAGAAAAGATATAGAATTTGAAATTGGAGAGATGGTCATGCTTAAAGTTTCACCTTGGAAAGGCGTTGTTCGATTTGGTAAACGAGGGAAATTAAATCCAAGGTATATTGGACCATTCAAGATTATTGATCGTGTCGGACCAGTAGCTTACCGACTTGAGTTACCTCAACAACTCGCGGCTGTACATAACACTTTCCACGTCTCGAATTTGAAGAAATGTTTTGCTAAAGAAGATCTCACTATTCCGTTAGATGAAATCCAAATCAACGAAAAACTCCAATTCATCGAAGAACCCGTCGAAATAATGGATCGTGAGGTTAAAAGACTTAAGCAAAACAAGATACCAATTGTTAAGGTTCGATGGAATGCTCGTAGAGGACCCGAGTTCACCTGGGAGCGTGAAGATCAGATGAAGAAGAAATACCCGCATCTATTTCCAGAAGATTCGTCAACACCTTCAACAGCTTAAAATTTCGGGACGAAATTTATTTAACGGGTAGGTACTGTAGTGACCCGAACTTTTCCATGTTTATATATATTAATTGAGATTGATGTTTACATGATTAAATGTTTCCAACATGTTAAGCAATCAAACTTGTTAAGACTTGATTAATTGAAATAGGTTTCATATAGACAATTGACCACCCAAGTTGACCGGTGATTCACGAACGTTAAAACTTGTAAAAAAAAACTATATGATGACATATATATGGTTATATATATAGTTAACATGATATTATGATAAGTAAACATATCATTAATTATATTAACAATGAACTACATATGTAAAAACAAGACTACTAACTTAATGATTTTGAAACGAGACATATATGTAACGTTTATCGTTGTAACGACATTTAATGTATATATATCATATTAAGAGATATTCGTACATCATAATATCATGATAATATAATAATTTAAAATCTCTTTTGATATTATAAACATTGGGTTAACAACATTTAACAAGATCGTTAACCTAAAGGTTTCAAAACAACACTTACATGTAACGACTAACGATGACTTAACGACTCAGTTAAAATGTATATACATGTAGTGTTTTAATATGTATTTATACACTTTTGAAAGACTTCAATACACTTATCAAAATACTTCTACTTAACAAAAATGCTTACAATTACATTCTCGTTCAGTTTCATCAACAATTCTACTCGTATGCACCCGTATTCGTACTCGTACAATACACAGCTTTTAGATGTATGTACTATTGGTATATACACTCCAATGATCAGCTCTTAGCAGCCCATGTGATTCACCTAACACATGTGGGAACCATCATTTGGCAACTAGCATGAAATATCTCATAAGATTACAAAAATATGAGTAATCATTCATGACTTATTTACATGAAAACAAAATTACATATCCTTTATATCTAATCCATACACCAACGACCAAAAACACCTACAAACACTTTCATTCATCAATTTTCTTCATCTAATTGAACTCTCTCAAGTTCTATCTTCAAGTTCTAAGTGTTCTTCATAAATTCCAAAAGTTCTAGTTTCATAAAATCAAGAATACTTTCAAGTTTGCTAGCTCACTTCCAATCTTGTAAGGTGATCATCCAACCTCAAGAAATCTTTGTTTCTTACAGTAGGTTATCATTCTAATACAAGGTAATAATCATATTCAAACTTTGGTTCAATTTCTATAACTATAACAATCTTATTTCAAGTGATGATCTTACTTGAACTTGTTTTCGTGTCATGATTTTGCTTCAAGAACTTTGAGCCATCCAAGGATCCATTGAAGCTAGATCCATTTTTCTCTTTTCCAGTAGGTTCATCCAAGGAACTTAAGGTAGTAATGATGTTCATAACATCATTCGATTCATACATATAAAGCTATCTTATTCGAAGGTTTAAACTTGTAATCACTAGAACATAGTTTAGTTAATTCTAAACTTGTTCGCAAACAAAAGTTAATCCTTCTAACTTGACTTTTAAAATCAACTAAACACATGTTCTATATCTATATGATATGCTAACTTAATGATTTAAAACCTGGAAACACGAAAAACACCGTAAAACCGGATTTACGCCGTCGTAGTAACACCGCGGGCTGTTTTGGGTTAGTTAATTAAAAACTATGATAAACTTTGATTTAAAAGTTGTTATTCTGAGAAAATGATTTTTATTATGAACATGAAACTATATCCAAAAATTATGGTTAAACTCAAAGTGGAAGTATGTTTTCTAAAATGGTCATCTAGACGTCGTTCTTTCGACTGAAATGACTACCTTTACAAAAACGACTTGTAACTTATTTTTCCGACTAGAAACCTATACTTTTTTTGTTTAGATTCATAAAATAGAGTTCAATATGAAACCATAGCAATTTGATTCACTCAAAACGGATTTAAAATGAAGAAGTTATGGGTAAAACAAGATTGGATAATTTTTCTCATTTTAGCTACGTGAAAATTGGTAACAAATCTATTCCAACCATAAATTAATCAACTTGTATTATATATTATGTAATCTTGAGATACCATAGACACGTATACAATGTTTCGACCTATCATGTCGACACATCTATATATATTTCGGAACAACCATAGACACTCTATATGTGAATGTTGGAGTTAGCTATACAGGGTTGAGGTTGATTCCAAAATATATATAGTTTGAGTTGTGATCAATACTGAGATACGTATACACTGGGTCGTGGATTGATTCAAGATAATATTTATCGATTTATTTCTGTACATCTAACTGTGGACAACTAGTTGTAGGTTACTAACGAGGACAGCTGACTTAATAAACTTAAAACATCAAAATATATTAAAAGTGTTGTAAATATATTTTGAACATACTTTGATATATATGTATATATTGTTATAGGTTCGTGAATCAACCAGTGGCCAAGTCTTACTTCCCGACGAAGTAAAAAAATCTGTGAAAGTGAGTTATAGTCCCACTTTTAAAATCTAATATTTTTGGGATGAGAATACATGCAGGTTTTATAAATGATTTACAAAATAGACACAAGTACGTGAAACTACATTCTATGGTTGAATTATCGAAATCGAATATGCCCCTTTTTATTAAGTCTGGTAATCTAAGAATTAGGGAACAAACACCCTAATTGACGCGAATCCTAAAGATAGATCTATTGGGCCTAACAAACCCCATCCAAAGTACCGGATGCTTTAGTACTTCGAAATTTATATCATATCCGAAGGGTGTCCCGGAATGATGGGGATATTCTTATATATGCATCTTGTTATTGTCGGTTACCAGGTGTTCACCATATGAATGATTTTTATCTCTATGTATGGGATGTGTATTGAAATATGAAATCTTGTGGTCTATTGTTACGATTTGATATATATAGGTTAAACCTATAACTCACCAACATTTTTGTTGACGTTTTAAGCATGTTTATTCTCAGGTGATTATTAAGAGCTTCCGCTGTCGCATACTTAAATAAGGACAAGATTTGGAGTCCATGCTTGTATGATATTGTGTAAAAACTGCATTCAAGAAACTTATTTTGTTGTAACATATTTGTATTGTAAACCATTATGTAATGGTCGTGTGTAAACAGGATATTTTAGATTATCATTATTTGATAATCTACGTAAAGCTTTTTAAACCTTTATTGATGAAATAAAGGTTATGGTTTGTTTAAAAATGAATGCAGTCTTTGAAAAACGTCTCATATAGAGGTCAAAACCTCGCAACGAAATCAATTAATATGGAACGTTTTTAATCAATAAGAACGGGACATTTCAGGTGGCGTTTGTATAACAAGTCTAGCTTGTAAATCACACACCATTCTTGTCAGGGTTTCCTGTATCATCTCTATCCATCTACTCATCTGGTTTACGGTTAGAACTAGAAAAAGTAATCTCTAAAACTTTTAGAAACTACATATTCTCTGCAGAATATTTCTTCAATGAAGTGATGAATTAATACTTCATCTTTTTTTGTTGTTGGTACTCCTTGGTACCTATGGTGCGTATGATATTGATGCCCGAGGTACAGATTGTGATGTTGAGGCGTGTGATGTGGATGTGGTTGTTGGTGGTGGTAATGATACTGTTGGTGTTGACGATGGCGGTACTGTTGATGCCGGTGATGCTGCTGGTGCTTGTGGTATTGAGGCTTGCGATGTGGATGTTGTTGGTGGTACTGGTGTTGTTGATGGTGCTTGTAATCTTTGCACCATATTATCCAACGCCACTACTCGAGCGCGAAGATCGTTGACTTCTTCTATTACACTGGGATGATTGGCTGTTCGAATGAGCGGATGAATAAGATTTAGAATAGTAGATGTTACGTAATCCTTGCGAGCTATTCTGGAAATGAGGGTGAAAATGGTGTTACGGATTGGTTCACCGGTAAGTGCTTCAGGTTCTTCGCCCAGAGGGAAATGTGGTGGATGGAAAGGATCACCTTCTTCCTGTCTCTAATGATTAAGTAGATTACGAACCCATCCCCAGTTCATCAAGAATAGATGATGGCTAATTGGTTGATCCATTCCGGTTACGCTGCTTTCGGAGCTCATGTAGAAATCCATATCGGAATAGCTGTCGAAATCTGAGGAACTCGAACTAGATGCGGGATCCATCTTTTATAATCAGGGAAATGATTTTTGATATGAAATAGATTATAGGACTTAGATTGGTATTCTTCAATACATAATTTACATATGTATATATAATACTAAAATCCCATAAATTACGGAGGAATCTTCAAAAGATGTCAGACAAAGTTTACAGTAACAGATATGCTAAGATATGAATTCTTCTGTACACTATCTATGCAATAAATGCAGAAAAATGTGTGTAGACTTAAGAATGATAAGTATGTAATTTTCGACAAGAAATGATAAGTAAAAATCGGTAAAAACAGATACGGTCATAGTCCAGACTCACTAATGCATCCTAACAATTACCAGTTAAACACACTAATGCAAATTCTGGTTCCCTATGACCTCAAGCTCGGATACCAACTGTAACGACCCGTCAAAATTGCTATTGACGCGGTACGTTATTCATTGATTTCATAGTGAGGTTTTGACCTCTACATGAAACGTTTTGTAAACATTGCATTCTTTTGAAAAAGGCACACCATAAGTGAATATCTAATTCCAAGGTTTTTAACATCTGATGATTTCTACATATAGACAATCACCGTAAATAATAGTTTACAATAATACATCCGTTGACAATGCAGTCAAAATAAGATACATGGTGATGATTTTGTGAATGCAAAGTTTTCTCGAATAAAGCATGTATGACTCCATGCACATAGCTTGTATAACGTATAAGCAAACAACAGAAGACTTCTAGGAACCTGGGAATAAACATGCTTAAAAGTGTCAACACAAAGGTTGGTGAGTTCATAGTTTTAATATTGCGCATACTCTGTATATAAAGGTGGATCACAAGATTTCAGTTGTTTCATCCAAAACGTTTATCAAAATATTCTACGAAATTGAGCACCCTGGTAACTAAACTTAACGTATATATATAATAAGTACCCCTGTTTTAACATACATGCAACCAACATGTACAATACACGCAAACCAACGTGTACTAAACTCAAATAGCATACGTCTGTTTTATAGTTCAGGCTAGGGTTTCTATACCTGGAACAGACGGGGATGTCAAGCCCTATGGATCCATATACAACTATTCGCGCCCACCAGTTCTTATAACCGACAGCTACTAGTTACCAAAGCTAAGGGATTTTCGGTTTAAACTTAGTGTAGAATTAAATGAGTAAATACTTGTGTCCATAGCGTATAAAATAAAGTGCATGTATTCTCATCCCAAAAATATATAATGCAAAAGCATTTAAAAAGGGATCTATAAACTCACCGTTCAATATTGTGGTTCAATATTGTAGGAAAATGTATGTAGGTGCAACGAAAATGATAAACGTTAGGTTGACCTTTGACTCAGGATCATAACCCCCAAGTAATACCCATAAGCTCCGTAGCTATAACGCATAATTTCCTTAGCTCTATCCCGCTCGAAAAACCTGTTTTGAAATAACTCGCTCATGACCTCGTCGTAGTATTTTATGTATAATAATACTAATAATAATACTACTACTAATAATAATAATATGATTAATAATAATAATATTAATCTTAATAATAATAATAATAATAATAATAATAATAATAATAATAATAATAATAATAATAATAATAATAATAATAAATATAATTATAGAGAGAGTGTGAGAGATAGATAGTTAGGTGAATGAATCAGAAAACAGAAACGATCGATATATATATAGAATAAATATAATAATATAATAATTAAAGAGAATCAAACGTGTTAAATTAAAAGCTGCCATTCATTTATTATTTTATGCTGACAGTTTTTCACAGACCAGTATTTCGTACTCTGTTGCTAATAATTGACGGGTAAAAGTATAAATAAAAAGAATTCCACTTTTATAATTGAATACATATATTTATTATGGTCTTAAGCTTTATAAAACTAGTTGTAAAAAGGTCCATTTATTTATTAAAATTACTATATACGTTCAATGTAGAGTGTACGTACTAGTCTGCTGATCATTCCGTCCTACCGTAAAATTCAATCGAATGAATTTTAATATTTTAAAAAGTCGTATTTATTAAATACTTCAGGGGTATTCTATGTAACTTATAATTAATAATTTCTATCATGTCGCTTTCATGTGAATAGTAAATTAATTAATTTCGTTTCATTTACTAATCATATGAATAGTAAATGAATTAATTTTGATTCAACTATTTAAGTTACATTGTTGTACGTTGTGATTTACAGCTTATACATCTTTGATTTAATTGCGTTTTTCTTATAAATTAAGAAAAATTACATCATAAAATTAAAACGATTAAATACGTAAAATTTTTAATTTAAAAATTTCATCATTCAATAGTAAATTTTTATCATTTCATATATAAATATTATTCGCATGTTTCCGTATACATACATACATATATATATATATATATATATATATATATATATATATATATATATATATATATATATATATATATATATATATATATATATATATATATATATATATATATATATATATATATATTTACGCAATTATATAATTATCACAAGTTATGACGTTTGTGAATCGTCGGACAAACAAGGTGATCAACCGTTATATAAAACTCATTTACAAAATTATAAAACTTGTCAGAATGCATTGCTTATCATGACGAAATATTAAATCATATAGAGAATTGGTTTAAATAAGTCGAAATTTTCCGGGTCATCACATCGAGTGGCATATATTCGTAACTATTTAGTGAGTTTTGTAGTCCTTGACGAGGGCTTTAAAATGAGTTAAAGAGTGTCCAAAACGGATTAAAGGTGAATGAGATATCGAATCTCAAAGTTGCTTGTTTGGTGCAAACTCTAGAAATTTTGGAATGTGTCCCACATCGGAAGTGGGAGCAAACATAAGGTGTTGATTTCCACTATAAATAAAGGCCCTTGTGTGATGGCCCCGTTAAAACACTTAACGGCTCCATCACTTGGTCCCACAGCTTGATCGAACTTAAATGAATTTAATAAACGACATTGCATTCTTTTATTTCAAAAGTTTTCCCAAAAAGGAAAGCATACCAAAATATGTAGTTTAAATAACCCAACATATTAAATAACCAAAGTTGACATAAAACATTGTCAATAAACCCACAAGTTTAAATTATTCCAAAAACGGAATGCAAGTTCAAAGTTTCATAATTGTTTCATAAAATCTGCCCAAATGCATGCAGACTCTTCTAACACAGCGGAAGCATCAATTAAACTCAAGTACCTGTGAAAACATGCTAGTAAACTGTCAACAAAAATGTTGAGTGAATTATAGGTTTAAATAGTCGAATAAACTTTAGACCACAAGATTTAAAATGTTAGAAAACATTAAACATTATTCCATTATCAATGAGTCACCTGGTAACCACTTAACCCTTTATTTACCCCTGCTAAACACAATAAATATTATACACCGAATAGTGTATCTACAATAAAATACGAAGTACTAAATATTCCGATTATAAATTGCTAGCGCGACTAGCTCGAAATGGGGTTGTCAAACCCGATAGATCTATCCGTAGGATTCGCTTTCACCAGTAGAAACAGTGATTACAGTTACCAGACTAGGGAATGTTTTTGTTCAACTCATAACGAATAATTTAAATTTAATTGCCACTTGTGTCTAAACGTGAAATAAATTGCATGTAATCACATCCCAAAAATATACTTTGAAAAGTATGTAAAAACGGGACTATAACTCACCTTAATAGCAAATGAAGAAACCACACAAATAAGCGAACAACAAACGAAGTAAAGTGATCAGGATTGATCACAACGCCGACCTATAAATAAAGCAAGTCGATATAAATAACTATCTTAGGTCAAGTCTTAGTATGATAGCTATTTTACATGTTGCAAGTAGACATAGAACAATATTCAACATGCATCGGTTTGATCGGAACAGCGTACGGACACACACCTTCTATTTTTAGAAAGTTTCTATTTTTAGCAGGTTTCCATTTTTGGAAAGTTTCTATTTTTGGAAAGTTTCTATTTTAGGAAAGTTTCTATTTTTGGAAAGTTTCTATTTTTGGAAAGTTTCCAAATTTAGAAATTTCCATATTTAGAAAGTTTCTATTTTTAGAAAGTTATTAAGTTAGGAAAGTTTCCTTAATTAGAAAGTCAACAAAAGTCAACTGAAAGTCAAAGTCAACCAAAAGTCAACTCAAAAGTCAACCTTGGTCAAACATAGTCAAAATTAATTTTTAAAAGTGTAAGTTATAATAATAATATAAGTTATAATGTTAATTAAAGTTAAATATGTATAATTATGTCATAGCATAAGTCTAATTAAATTAAATTGAATTATTAAAGTTAACATAAGTTTAAATAATATAATTAATATAACATAAGTAATTAATTAATTAATTAAATATTAGTCATAATATACGTATTATTAATTAATAATAAATTTTAAATCATATCATAAGTATTATTAATTAATAATGAATTAATAAAGAAAAATTAAAAATATAGTGTTAGGGTTTATACCCTAATCGAGAATCAAGTGATGTAGATGTGTAGAGGAGATTGTGTAGAACGCGTTTATGTATATTAATTGATGATCTAAGCAAGCTTTTTGATTGATGATGATGATGTTGGGGTGTGGTTAGGGCGACGGCCAATGGAGAAAGGGAGGAAGAAGAGAGCAAATTTCTAAGTATTAGGTTTTAGTGAAAAGATGAAATGAAAATTGAAATTGGAAAATGAAAAAGCAAATGGAGTACTCCCCTCCCTTGTTTTGGCTGAATGGGTGAGTGGGGTGGGCCCCAATTAGCCCAATTTTCTTAAATGTAAGATCCTTATGGCCCGATTGCCCGATCGAAACCCGAAACGCGAAAACACGACTACGCGATTTAAAATTCGGAGAGATAACAAATACGCGATGAAAAATATATATAAATACTATATATAATCATATGACATTAAAATATCATATTTAAAATAATTAGGACTTAAAAATTCCAAAAGCTCGATCGTTGGTTTGAAAATCGAAAAGATTCGCCGGATAGAAATCCGCGACACGTAGAAACGTATAACTTAAAATATGAATACAAATATTCACATAACACATAATAATTAATATATTATTACAAATATAATAATATAGGTCATAGAAATGATGTGGCACGAATAACAGTTAACGGTCGTTAAATAATTAACGGTAAAAGATAACGGAAAAAGTAGGATCGTGACAGTACCTTCCCGTTACGGAAATTTCGTCCCGAAATTTAAGAAGGAGTAGGGGTTGACTCGGCATCTGGGAACAAATGCGGGTACTTCTGCTTCATCTGATCTTCACGCTCCCAAGTGAACTCGGGACCGCGTCTGGCATTCCATCTAACCCGAACAGTAGGATTCTACTCTGCTTGAGAGTCTTGACCTCTCGGTCCATAATTTCAATAGGTTCCTCAATAAAATGTAGTTGCTTATCAACATGAAGTTCCTCCAGAGGAATAGTCTTATCGACCTCGGCCAAACACTTCTTCAAATTCGCAACATGAAAAATATCGTGAACAGGACTGAGTTCTTGTGGCAATTTCAAACGATAAGCCTGTAGTGACCCGAACTTTTCCATGTTTATATATATTAATTGAGATTGATATTTACATGATTAAATGTTTCCAACATGTTAAGCAATCAAACTTGTTAAGACTTGATTAATTGAAATAGGTTTCATATAGACAATTGACCACCCAAGTTGACCGGTGATTCACGAACGTTAAAACTTGTAAAAACTATATGATGACATATATATGGTTATATATATAGTTAACATGATATTATGATAAGTAAACATATCATTAATTATATTAACAATGAACTACATATGTAAAAACAAGACTACTAACTTAATGATTTTGAAACGAGACATATATGTAACGATTATCGTTGTAACGACATTTAATGTATATATATCATATTAAGAGATATTCGTACATCATAATATCATGATAATATAATAATTTAAAATCTCTTTTGATATTATAAACATTGGGTTAACAACATTTAACAAGATCGTTAACCTAAAGGTTTCAAAACAATATTTACATGTAACGACTAACGATGACTTAACGACTCAGTTAAAATGTATATACATGTAGTGTTTTAATATGTATTCATACACTTTTGAAAGACTTCAAGACACTTATCAAAATACTTCTACTTAACAAAAATGCTTACAATTACATCCTCGTTCAGTTTCATCAACAATTCTACTCGTATGCACCCGTATTCGTACTCGTACAATACACAGCTTTTAGATGTATGTACTATTGGTATATACACTCCAATGATCAGCTCTTAGCAGCCCATGTGAGTCACCTAACACATGTGGGAACCATCATTTGGCAACTAGCATGAAATATCTCATAAAATTACAAAAATATGAGTAATCATTCATGACTTATTTACATGAAAACAAAATAACATATCCTTTATATCTAATCCATACACCAACGACCAAAAACACCTACAAACACTTTCATTCTTAAATTTTCTTCATCTAATTGATCTCTCTCAAGTTCTATCTTCAAGTTCTAAGTGTTCTTCATAAATTCCAAAAGTTCTAGTTTCATAAAATCAAGAATACTTTCAAGTTTGCTAGCTCACTTCCAATCTTGTAAGGTGATCATCCAACCTCAAGAAATCTTTGTTTCTTACAGTAGGTTATCATTCTAATACAAGGTAATAATCATATTCAAACTTTGGTTCAATTTCTATAACTATAACAATCTTATTTTAAGTGATGATCTTACTTGAACTTGTTTTCGTGTCATGATTCTGCTTCAAGAACTTCGAGCCATCCAAGGATCCATTGAAGCTAGATCCATTTTTCTCTTTTCCAGTAGGTTTATCCAAGGAACTTAAGGTAGTAATGATGTTCATAACATCATTCGATTCATACATATAAAGCTATCTTATTCGAAGGTTTAAACTTGTAATCACTAGAACATAGTTTAGTTAATTCTAAACTTGTTCGCAAACAAAAGTTAATCCTTCTAACTTGACTTTTAAAATCAACTAAACACATGTTCTATATCTATATGATATGCTAACTTAATGATTTAAAACCTGGAAACACGAAAAACACCGTAAAACCGGATTTACGCCGTCGTAGTAACACCGCGGGCTGTTTTGGGTTAGTTAATTAAAAACTATGATAAACTTTGATTTTAAAGTTGTTATTCTGAGAAAATGATTTTTATTATGAACATGAAACTATATCCAAAAATTATGGTTAACTCAAAGTGGAAGTATGTTTTCTAAAATGGTTATCTAGACGTCGTTCTTTCGACTGAAATGACTATCTTTACAAAAATGACTTGTAACTTATTTTTCCGACTATAAACCTATACTTTTTCTGTTTAGATTCATAAAATAGAGTTCAATATGAAACCATAGCAATTTGATGCACTCAAAACGGATTTAAAATGAAGAAGTTATGGGTAAAACAAGATTGGATAATTTTTCTCATTTTAGCTACGTGAAAATTGGTAACAAATCTATTCCAACCATAACTTAATCAACTTGTATTGTATATTATGTAATCTTGAGATACCATAGACACGTATACAATGTTTCGACCTATCATGTCGACACATCTATATATATTTCGGAACAACCATAGACACTCTATATGTGAATGTTGGAGTTAGCTATACAGGGTTGAGGTTGATTCCAAAATATATATAGTTTGAGTTGTGATCAATACTGAGATACGTATACACTGGGTCGTGGATTGATTCAAGATAATATTTATCGATTTATTTCTGTACATCTAACTGTGGACAACTAGTTGTAGGTTACTAACGAGGACAGCTGACTTAATAAACTTAAAACATCAAAATATATTAAAAGTGTTGTAAATATATTTTGAACATACTTTGATATATATGTATATATTGTTATAGGTTCGTGAATCAACCAGTGGCCAAGTCTTACTTCCCGACGAAGTAAAAATCTGTGAAAGTGAGTTATAGTCCCACTTTTAAAATCTAATATTTTTGGGATGAGAATACATGCAGGTTTTATAAATGATTTACAAAATAGACACAAGTACGTGAAACTACATTCTATGGTTGAATTATCGAAATCGAATATGCCCCTTTTTATTAAGTCTGGTAATCTAAGAATTAGGGAACAGACATCCTAATTGACGCGAATCCTAAAGATAGATCTATTGGGCCTAACAAACCCCATCCAAAGTACCGGATGCTTTAGTACTTCGAAATTTATATCATATCCGAAGGGTGTCCCGGAATGATGGGGATATTCTTATATGCATCTTATTAATGTCGGTTACCAGGTGTTCACCATATGAATGACTTTTATCTCTATGTATGTGTATTGAAATATGAAATCTTGTGGTCTATTATTATGATTTGATATATAGGTTAAACCTATAACTCACCAACATTTTTGTTGACGTTTTAAGCATGTTTATTCTCAGGTGATTATTAAGAGCTTCCGCTGTCGCATACTTAAATAAGGACGAGATTTGGAGTCCATGCTTGTATGATATTGTGTAAAAACTGCATTCAAGAAACTTATTTTGTTGTAACATATTTGTATTGTAAACCATTATGTAATGGTCGTGTGTAAACAGGATATTTTAGATTATCATTATTTGATAATCTACGTAAAGCTTTTTAAACCTTTATTGATGAAATAAAGGTTATGGTTTGTTTTAAAATGAATGCAGTCTTTGAAAAACGTCTCATATAGAGGTCAAAACCTCGCAACGAAATCAATTAATATGGAAGTTTTTAATCAATAAGAACGGGACATTTCAGTTGGTATCCGAGCGTTGGTCTTAGAGAACCAGAATTTTGCATTAGTGTGTCTTATCGAGTTTGTTAGGATGCATTAGTGAGTCTGGACTTCGACCGTGTTTACTTGAAAAATGATTGCTTAACAAATTTTGTTGGAAACTATATATTTTTAACATGTGAATATTATGTGATATATTAATCTCTTAACGCGTTTGATATTATGTGATAGATGTCTACCTCTAGAACAAGTCCCATTGACTCACCTAATAATAATGAAGAGTCAAATGTAAATTGGAATGATTCGTGGACTGATTCACAAGTTCCCGAAGAGGAACCGGAAGAAGAGTCGGAACCGGAAGAAGAATCGGAACCGGAAGAAGAATCGGAACCGGATGAAGAAATAGAACCGGTGGGGGAAATAATAAAACGGTTAAGTAAAAGAAAATCCTCAACCAACCGACCAAGGTTAATTATGGTCAATGGTGTTTCCGCCAAGGAAGCAAAATATTGGGAGGATTACCAATTCTCCGATGAATCGGATTCCGACGAGAATTCCGATGATGTTATAGAAATTACCCCAACTGAATTTAAAAAGGCAAAAGAAAATAATAAGGGAAAGGGCATAAAAATAGAGAAATCTAATTCCAACCCCGATGAACTTTATATGTATCGTCAATCCCCGAAGTCCTTAAGTTGTAACAATGACCCGGGAACCTCTAAACCACCAGGTTTTTCTAAACCAATGTGGACAACGACGGCTCGTATTAGGGGAACATCATATATCCCTAGAAACTTGGCAAAACGAACCAAAACCGAAGAAGAAGAAACGAGCGAGTCGGAATAAGATAGTTGTATTCGTGTGGTGTAATATATGTAATATAGTGTTCTTATGCTTTATGATATATGTAAAAATTGCTTGTATTAATAAGTATTTTTTTATGAATCTAACTCTTGTCTATTTTACAGTTTAAAAACACAAAATGAATAGACAACCCAATATTTTAAGAGACCTACCCGGAGACATGATTGATGAAATCTTGTCTAGAGTCGGCCAGAATTCCTCGGCACAACTATTTAAGGCGAGATCAGTTTGTAAGACATTCGAAGAACGTTCCAAGAATGTCTTGGTTTATAAGAGACTTTCGTTTGAAAGATGGGGGATATCACATTGGGAAACCCATAAGTTACGATGTGTTTACTTTGACGCATATATTGCGGGGAACCCAAATGCTATTTTACGCAACGGGTTAAGAAATTATTTTGACTCAATATATCCGAATATTGGACTTCGTGATTTAGAAAAAGCGGCTAACATGCAACATAAAGAAGCATGTTATGCTTACGGATTAGTAATGTTCGCTTCTCACCAAAGTGAGAACAAGAACATCGGGCTACAACTATTAAACAAAACGTTTCCACAAGTGACGGAGTCGGTAATTGGGGTAAGAAATGAGGTTTTTAGATTATTACGGGACTGTTGGACATTACGTAACCCTCGTCCCTTTGACGACGTTACAACACGCTGTCTTATCAATGGCCATAACGGTTATGTTGCACAAGACCAAGGATGGGAAGTAGGCCTAGTAAAACCAGAATGCATGACTTGTTTCTGGACGTATGAATTACGTGTCTTTATTGCCTTTGCTGAACGACTTGTGTACTAGCTAGAATTATCTTCACAACTATCTTGTATCAAAGTTATTGTGTGCTATATTTCATGCTTTATGTAAAATAAGCGGTATTGTAAGTTTGTAAAATACTGTATAAAAGTTTGAACGCGAAATATTATTATAATCAGTTTTTCATATAGAATTGTAGTAGTTGAATTGTATATTAGCTACTAAGTATGAACTTAACGGGTAGGTACTACCCGAATTTAAACTTATAAAACGCTAATATGAAGAAAAAGCTTTTATAAATGAGTTCATATTATGCTACGAAATACTATTAACTACTCTTAATATTCTGTATGATTAACTTGTTCCATTTAACTATTTTGAAGGAAATGGCACCGACTACTCGACACACCGTGAATATGAGTGAAGAGGAATTCCGTACTTTTCTAGCTTTAAACATAGCCGCAGTACAGGCTGCGCTACATACCAACAATAACCTTGGATCTAACAGTACAGAAAATCGTGTAGGATGCACCTACAAAGAATTCACTGCCTGCAAACCTTTGGAATTTGATGGAACCGAAGGACCAATCGGATTGAAACGGTGGACCGAGAAGGTCGAATCGGTGTTTGCCATAAGTAAGTGTACTGAAGAGGACAAAGTGAAGTACGCTACGCATACCTTCACAGGTTCTGCGTTAACATGGTGGAATACCTATCTAGAGCAAGTGGGACAAGACGATGCATACGCACTACCGTGGTCAGCATTCAAGCACTTGATGAACGAGAAGTACCGTCCCAGAACCGAGGTCAATAAGCTCAAGACAGAACTTAGAGGGTTACGAACCCAAGGATTTGATATTACCACGTACGAAAGACGATTCACAGAATTGTGCCTATTGTGTCCGGGAGCATTCGAAGATGAGGAAGAGAAGATCGACGCGTTTGTGAAAGGATTACCGGAAAGAATCCAAGAAGATATAAGTTCACACGAGCCCGCCTCCATACAACAGGCATGTAGAATGGCTCACAAACTCGTGAACCAAATTGAAGAAAGAATTAAAGAACAGACTGCTGAAGAGGCCAATGTGAAGCAAGTCAAAAGAAAGTGGGAGGAAAACGGTGATAAGAATCACCAATACAACAACAACAGCAATTACAACAATAATCGCAACAATTATCCCAACAATCGCAACATCAATCGCAACTACAACAAACGGCCCAACAACAACAACAACAACAACAACAACAACAGCAACTACAACAATCATCCCAACAACAATAATAACCGCAACAACAACAACAATCAGAAGCAGCTATGCCAAAGGTGTGAAAAGAATCACTCGGGGTTCTGCACCAAATTTTGCAACAAGTGTAAAAGAAATGGTCATAGCGCGGTGAAGTGTGAGGTCTACGGATCAGGGGTTAATAGAACGAAAGGAACAAATGGTGTCGGAACGAGTAATGGCGGAGCAAGTAGTGTCGGAGCAAGTTATGACAATGTAGTTTGTTATAAATGTGGAAAACCGGGCCACATTATTAGAAATTGCCCGAACCAGGAGAACACGAATGGACAAGGCCGTGGAAGAGTTTTCAATATTAATGCGGCAGATGCACAGGAAGACCCGGAGCTTGTTACGGGTACGTTTCTTATTGACAATAAATCTGCTTACGTTTTATTTGATTCGGGTGCGGATAGAAGCTATATGAGTAGAGATTTTTGTGCTAAATTAAGTTGTCCATTGACGCCTTTGGATAGTAAATTTTTACTCGAATTAGCAAATGGTAAATTAATTTCAGCAGATAATATATGTCGGAATCGAGAAATTAAACTGGTTAGCGAAACATTTAAGATTGATTTGATACCAGTAGAGTTAGGGAGTTTTGATGTGATAATCGGTATGGACTGGTTGAAAGAAGTGAAAGCAGAGATCGTTTGTTACAAAAATGCAATTCGCATTATACGAGAAAAAGGAAAACCCTTAATGGTGTACGGAGAAAAGGGCAACACGAAGCTACATCTTATTAGTAATTTGAAGGCACAAAAACTAATAAGAAAAGGTTGCTATGCTGTTCTAGCACACGTCGAGAAAGTACACACTGAAGAAAAGAGCACCAATGATGTTCCCATTGCAAAAGAATTTCCCGATGTATTTCCGAAAGAATTACCGGGATTACCCCCACATCGATCCGTTGAATTTCAAATAGATCTTGTACCAGGAGCTGCATCAATAGCTCGTGCTCCTTACAGACTCGCACCCAGCGAGATGAAAGAACTGCAAAGCCAATTACAAGAACTTTTAGAGCGTGGTTTCATTCGACCAAGCACATCACCGTGGGGAGCTCCTATTTTGTTTGTCAAGAAGAAAGATGGTACATTCAGGTTGTGTATCGACTACCGAGAGTTGAACAAACTTACCATCAAGAACCGCTACCCACTACCGAGAATCGACGACTTATTTGATCAACTACAAGGCTCGTCTGTTTATTCAAAGATTGACTTACGTTCCGGGTATCATCAAATGCGGGTGAAAGAAGATGATATTCCAAAGACTGCTTTCAGAACACGTTACGGTCATTACGAGTTTATGGTCATGCCGTTTGGTGTAACTAATGCACCAGCTGTGTTCATGGACCTTATGAACCGAGTGTGTGGACCATACCTTGACAAGTTTGTCATTGTTTTCATTGATGACATACTTATTTACTCAAAGAATGACCAAGAACACGGTGAACATTTGAGAAAGGTGTTAGAAGTATTGAGGAAGGAAGAATTGTACGCTAAGTTTTCAAAGTGTGCATTTTGGTTGGAAGAAGTTCAATTCCTCGGTCACATAGTGAACAAAGAAGGTATTAAGGTGGATCCGGCAAAGATAGAAACTGTTGAAAAGTGGGAAACCCCGAAAACTCCGAAACACATACGCCAATTTTTAGGACTAGCTGGTTACTACAGAAGGTTCATCCAAGACTTTTCCAGAATAGCAAAACCCTTGACTGCATTAACGCATAAAGGGAAGAAATTTGAATGGAATGATGAACAAGAGAAAGCGTTTCAGTTATTGAAGAAAAAGCTAACTACGGCACCTATATTGTCATTGCCTGAAGGGAATGATGATTTTGTGATTTATTGTGACGCATCAAAGCAAGGTCTCGGTTGTGTATTAATGCAACGAACGAAGGTGATTGCTTATGCGTCTAGACAATTGAAGATTCACGAACAAAATTATACGACGCATGATTTGGAATTAGGCGCAGTTGTTTTTGCATTAAAGACTTGGAGGCACTACTTATATGGGGTCAAAAGTATTATATATACCGACCACAAAAGTCTTCAACACATATTTAATCAGAAACAACTGAATATGAGGCAGCGTAGGTGGATTGAATTGTTGAATGATTACGACTTTGAGATTCGTTACCACCCGGGGAAGGCAAATGTGGTAGCCGATGCTTTGAGCAGGAAGGACAGAGAACCCATTCGAGTAAAATCTATGAATATAATGATTCATAATAACATTACTACTCAAATAACGGAGGCGCAACAAGGAGTTTTAAAAGAGGGAAATTTAAAGGATGAAATACCCAAAGGATCGGAGAAGCATCTTAATATTCGAGAAGACGGAACCCGGTATAGGGCTGAAAGGATTTGGGTACCAAAATTTGGAGATATGAGAGAAATGGTACTTAGAGAAGCTCATAAAACCAGATACTCAATACATCCTGGAACGGGGAAGATGTACAAGGATCTCAAGAAACATTTTTGGTGGCCGGGTATGAAAGCCGATGTTGCTAAATACGTAGGAGAATGTTTGACGTGTTCTAAGGTCAAAGCTGAGCATCAGAAACCATCAGGTCTACTTCAACAACCCGAAATCCCGGAATGGAAATGGGAAAACATTACCATGGATTTCATCACTAAATTGCCAAGGACTGCAAGTGGTTTTGATACTATTTGGGTAATAGTTGATCGTCTCACCAAATCAGCACACTTCTTGCCAATAAGAGAAGATGACAAGATGGAGAAGTTAGCACGACTGTATTTGAAGGAAGTCATCTCCAGACATGGAATACCAATCTCTATTATCTCTGATAGGGATGGCAGATTTATTTCAAGATTCTGGCAGACATTACAGCAAGCATTAGGAACTCGTCTAGACATGAGTACTGCCTATCATCCACAAACTGATGGGCAGAGCGAAAGGACGATACAAACGCTTGAAGACATGCTACGAGCATGTGTTATTGATTTCGGAAACAGTTGGGATCGACATCTACCGTTAGCAGAATTTTCCTACAACAACAGCTACCATTCAAGCATTGAGATGGCGCCGTTTGAAGCACTTTATGGTAGAAAGTGCAGGTCTCCGATTTGTTGGAGTGAAGTGGGGGATAGACAGATTACGGGTCCGGAGATTATGCAAGAAACTACCGAGAAGATCATCCAAATTCAACAACGGTTGAAAACCGCCCAAAGTCGACAAAAGAGCTACGCTGACATTAAAAGAAAAGATATAGAATTTGAAATTGGAGAGATGGTCATGCTTAAAGTTGCACCTTGGAAAGGCGTTGTTCGATTTGGTAAACGAGGGAAATTAAATCCAAGGTATATTGGACCATTCAAGATTATTGATCGTGTCGGACCAGTAGCTTACCGACTAGAGTTACCTCAACAACTCGCGGCTGTACATAACACTTTCCACGTCTCGAATTTAAAGAAATGTTTTGCTAAAGAAGATCTCACTATTCCGTTAGATGAAATCCAAATCAACGAAAAACTTCAATTCATCGAAGAACCCGTCGAAATAATGGATCGTGAGGTTAAAAGACTTAAGCAAAACAAGATACCAATTGTTAAGGTTCGATGGAATGCTCGTAGAGGACCCAAGTTCACCTGGGAGCGTGAAGATCAGATGAAGAAGAAATACCCGCATCTATTTCCAGAAGATTCGTCAACACCTTCAACAGCTTAAAATTTCGGGACGAAATTTATTTAACGGGTAGGTACTGTAGTGACCCGAACTTTTCCATGTTTATATATATTAATTGAGATTGATATTTACATGATTAAATGTTTCCAACATGTTAAGCAATCAAACTTGTTAAGACTTGATTAATTGAAATAGGTTTCATATAGACAATTGACCACCCAAGTTGACCGGTGATTCACGAACGTTAAAACTTGTAAAAACTATATGATGACATATATATGGTTATATATATAGTTAACATGATATTATGATAAGTAAACATATCATTAATTATATTAACAATGAACTACATATGTAAAAACAAGACTACTAACTTAATGATTTTGAAACGAGACATATATGTAACGATTATCGTTGTAACGACATTTAATGTATATATATCATATTAAGAGATATTCGTACATCATAATATCATGATAATATAATAATTTAAAATCTCTTTTGATATTATAAACATTGGGTTAACAACATTTAACAAGATCGTTAACCTAAAGGTTTCAAAACAATATTTACATGTAACGACTAACGATGACTTAACGACTCAGTTAAAATGTATATACATGTAGTGTTTTAATATGTATTCATACACTTTTGAAAGACTTCAAGACACTTATCAAAATACTTCTACTTAACAAAAATTCTTACAATTACATCCTCGTTCAGTTTCATCAACAATTCTACTCGTATGCACCCGTATTCGTACTCGTACAATACACAGCTTTTAGATGTATGTACTATTGGTATATACACTCCAATGATCAGCTCTTAGCAGCCCATGTGAGTCACCTAACACATGTGGGAACCATCATTTGGCAACTAGCATGAAATATCTCATAAAATTACAAAAATATGAGTAATCATTCATGACTTATTTACATGAAAACAAAATAACATATCCTTTATATCTAATCCATACACCAACGACCAAAAACACCTACAAACACTTTCATTCTTCAATTTTCTTCATCTAATTGATCTCTCTCAAGTTCTATCTTCAAGTTCTAAGTGTTCTTCATAAATTCCAAAAGTTCTAGTTTCATAAAATCAAGAATACTTTCAAGTTTGCTAGCTCACTTCCAATGTTGTAAGGTGATCATCCAACCTCAAGAAATCTTTGTTTCTTACAGTAGGTTATCATTCTAATACAAGGTAATAATCATATTCAAACTTTGGTTCAATTTCTATAACTATAACAATCTTATTTTAAGTGATGATCTTACTTGAACTTGTTTTCGTGTCATGATTCTGCTTCAAGAACTTCGAGCCATCCAAGGATCCATTGAAGCTAGATCCATTTTTCTCTTTTCTAGTAGGTTTATCCAAGGAACTTAAGGTAGTAATGATGTTCATAACATCATTCGATTCATACATATAAAGCTATCTTATTCGAAGGTTTAAACTTGTAATCACTAGAACATAGTTTAGATAATTCTAAACTTGTTCGCAAACAAAAGTTAATCCTTCTAACTTGACTTTTAAAATCAACTAAACACATGTTCTATATCTATATGATATGCTAACTTAATGATTTAAAACCTGGAAACACGAAAAACACCGTAAAACCGGATTTACGCCGTCGTAGTAACACCGCGGGCTGTTTTGGGTTAGTTAATTAAAAACTATGATAAACTTTGATTTTAAAGTTGTTATTCTGAGAAAATGATTTTTATTATGAACATGAAACTATATCCAAAAATTATGGTTAACTCAAAGTGGAAGTATGTTTTCTAAAATGGTCATCTAGACGTCGTTCTTTCGACTGAAATGACTATCTTTACAAAAACGACTTGTAACTTATTTTTCCGACTATAAACCTATACTTTTTCTGTTTAGATTCATAAAATAGAGTTCAATATGAAACCATAGCAATTTGATGCACTCAAAACGGATTTAAAATGAAGAAGTTATGGGTAAAACAAGATTGGATAATTTTTCTCATTTTAGCTACGTGAAAATTGGTAACAAATCTATTCCAACCATAACTTAATCAACTTGTATTGTATATTATGTAATCTTGAGATACCATAGACACGTATACAATGTTTCGACCTATCATGTCGACACATCTATATATATTTCGGAACAACCATAGACACTCTATATGTGAATGTTGGAGTTAGCTATACAGGGTTGAGGTTGATTCCAAAATATATATAGTTTGAGTTGTGATCAATACTGAGATACGTATACACTGGGTCGTGGATTGATTCAAGATAATATTTATCGATTTATTTCTGTACATCTAACTGTGGACAACTAGTTGTAGGTTACTAACGAGGACAGCTGACTTAATAAACTTAAAACATCAAAATATATTAAAAGTGTTGTAAATATATTTTGAACATACTTTGATATATATGTATATATTGTTATAGGTTCGTGAATCAACCAGTGGCCAAGTCTTACTTCCCGACGAAGTAAAAATCTGTGAAAGTGAGTTATAGTCCCACTTTTAAAATCTAATATTTTTGGGATAAGAATACATGCAGGTTTTATAAATGATTTACAAAATAGACACAAGTACGAGAAACTACATTCTATGGTTGAATTATCGAAATCGAATATGCCCCTTTTTATTAAGTCTGGTAATCTAAGAATTAGGGAACAGACACCCTAATTGACGCGAATCCTAAAGATAGATCTATTGGGCCTAACAAACCCCATCCAAAGTACCGGATGCTTTAGTACTTCGAAATTTATATCATATCCGAAGGGTGTCCCGGAATGATGGGGATATTCTTATATGCATCTTGTTAATGTCGGTTACCAGGTGTTCACCATATGAATGACTTTTATCTCTATGTATGGGATGTGTATTGAAATATGAAATCTTGTGGTCTATTATTATGATTTGATATATAGGTTAAACCTATAACTCACCAACATTTTTGTTGACGTTTTAAGCATGTTTATTCTCAGGTGATTATTAAGAGCTTCCACTGTCGCATACTTAAATAAGGACGAGATTTGGAGTCCATGCTTGTATGATATTGTGTAAAAACTGCATTCAAGAAACTTATTTTGTTGTAACATATTTGTATTGTAAACCATTATGTAATGGTCGTGTGTAAACAGGATATTTTAGATTATCATTATTTGATAATCTACGTAAAGCTTTTTAAACCTTTATTGATGAAATAAAGGTTATGGTTTGTTTTAAAATGAATGCAGTCTTTGAAAAACGTCTCATATAGAGGTCAAAACCTCGCAACGAAATCAATTAATATGGAACGTTTTTAATCAATAAGAACGGGACATTTCAAAGCCGCTGGTCCAACTCTCTCAATAATCTCAAACGGTCCAACAAAACGAGGACTCAAATTTCCCCTTTAACCAAAACGTATCACACCCTTTGTGACGACCCGGAAATTTCTGACCAAATTTAACTTAATCTTTATATGTTTCCGACACAATAAGCAAAGTCTGTAATATTGAAATCTCAAAAACTTTAAACTGTGTTCATGTATTCATTTGACCTTTGACTATTCTCGATGATTCACGAACAACTATTTGTAAATAGATAAATATATAGTTCAATATATATAGATATGTATATATTTAAAGTCTAAATTTAAAATACTATATGCTTTAGTTAACTATGTAAAATAAAAATAAAATATAATATTATTACTAAAATAAATACATATATATAAAGTATATTAAAAATAAATATTTAATGATTGTAATACTCGTTTGATGTTCCGATTGAAATTAAACAATTTAAATTCAAACTTATATGATTTTAAAATAAACGGTGATCTGAAAATGAGTTATATAAACTATAGGCTTATTAAAAATATAATTAGGAATTATTTGTTTAATTTTAAAAAATTTTATATTTTACTTGGGGTTGAGAGTAAATAATTAATGTAATTTTTATTTAATAATTTATGATCGAATTTTATATCATAATGACCAAAATAAATAAATATAGTTAATTTAAAAATATGAGATTTTTCTGAAGACTCTTATCCGCCACTGATTAACAATGGAGTACGAACTCATACCCGCGATAAACCGTCGGTTGAAGATACATTCATGATTGCTAGAATTCACATGTGTTAAATTATTATTATTATTATTTTATATTATAATTATTATTATATTATAATTATTAATTATTATAAATCATAATCTGTAACATATATGATACATATATAACATATACATACTTATTCATTCATCACCCACCTAAATCACCATCATCTTGAACCTTCACCCGAGACAACCACCACCACCCTAACCCCGACCATCGGCCACCACCAAACCACCACCAACCATCGCAAATCACCATCAACAGACGTTACCATGCTACTGCTGCTTAACGGGCTGCTGTTTTATTATTATTATTATTCTTTTTTCAAACAATCACCATCATCACTACTACAGCTAGGTTTCTGTTAGATTAATGCTGCTACAACTCGAAAACTTGTGTTGAAACACAATCACTACTGCTGTTTCTGCGAGCTACTTACCTTCTGTTTTGATAGAAGTTCGAAAACCCAACAAACCGCCATCATTTTTTGCTATGTTTGTTATTTTATTTCTGATCACGATGAAGAAGGTGATGGAAAATCATGAATGAAATAATGATGATGACGTGATTAAGAATCATGATGACGATGGTATGTGTCGTGACCCGAAAATTTCGATCAAATTAAAACTCTGATAATTCTGACAAGATAACCAAATTATTGTGTTGCATTTAAAAAAATAATAAAAAATGTTTCATACATTTAAATAACCATTGGACTTTACCCTACGATTCACGAACAAATTGTATTATAGAAACTTGAAACTCGATAATAAAATATTATATGACTTAGCTTTCAAAATATGAAAACTTTTTGTGATAAAATAAATTCTATTATTAAATCATTTTTAATAAATATATAAGGTAATTTGAATATATTTAGTTTTGAAAAACCTAACTTTATATTATGAATATATTAAGTTTTCAAATATATATATTTACGATATAATAAAATAAAAATCTATTATTTAAACGTAAGAATATATATATTATTTTGAATATAGGGTATGGTTTATACAAGCTAATTAAAATATAAAATGTAGGATGTAGTTACATCCTTCGATTGATTAAACATCTACTTTGAGATTTGATGGTCATTTTGTAGATATATGACAATTTGAATGGCATATAGTAATGTTTTGATCATTGAGTGCGTTGAACTGTATGCCACTTTTTCTTTTAGACTCAAATTTTCAATCTATTTTCTTATTATTATTATATTGAAAATAAAAATGAATATTGATTTGATTGATTTGTGTTTGCTAATTTAAACTACTATAAACGCTTATGTATCATTTTTGTTTATGAAACTAAGATAGAACATTGGAACTTATTGATTATTATGACAAATATTATCGATGCACTATGAATCTATATATTGATACATATCCATTGATGTAATGAAGAACAATTTAATCTTTACAACTCCTTTCTAAAACGTTATGATAAAAATAAATAATTTAACTTTATCCTAAATTATGAAATTTTTATATGATTTTTTGACATTTATTATTGTTAATGGTACATCAAATAACGGTCCGTGATTTAATATATTTTTAAATTAAATTTTGTGTCGGCAATTACAAACCAAATTGATGACTAAGATTTCAATTCAACTCATCACTTTCACGTGAACTTATTTAGTTATTTATTTATTATATTATTATATTATTATAATTAAATAATTAAATTATTATTATATTATATCTAAATTCTATATATAGATGGATAACATAACATACACATCATACATGCATATTTTTTTTTGCTTTCCTTTCACATAGTTACTCTGTATATTCATATGATTATTAATATTGTTTTCATTATTATTATTATTAGTATTAAGGTTATTAATATTATTATTAACTTTATTAGTAGTATTATTATTACAAAATAATACATAAAATACTACGACGGGGTTAGGTTCGGGTGATTTGCAAACGGGTTTTCAAATGAGTTAAAGCTGAGGAATTTATGGGTATTATCTAAGGAGTTTATGGGTATTGTTCGGGTGTATTGTTCGTGAATCAAAGGCTAACCTTTCATTTGTCATCTCCGTTGCGTCTGTATACTTTTCCTACAATATTGAACCACAATATTGATATGTGAGTTCATTTACTCCCTTTTTACTCATTACATTTTTGGGCTGAGAATACATGCAAATGCTTTATTAACTGTTTTACAATATTTATATGCGTGAGTTCATTTGCTACCTTTTACTCTTTACATTTTTGGGACTGAGACTACATGTGTTGTTTTTACAACTGCTTATTAAATGCTTTTGAAATACATTTTGAACTGCGAATACATGAAATGCTTTTATAAATGTTTGACGAGATAGACACAAGCAAAACATTCCTCGAATGAATTATGTGGACGTGATAATTGCCACCATTGAATTATGTGGATGTGATAATTGCCACAATTGGTATGAATATTTTTCCCCTGATTATTATTGCTTGGTAACCTAAGAATTAGGGAAAATCACTAATTTTGAGAATTAGTGCACGCCTAATTGACGCGAATCCTAAAGGTAGCTACCGGGTTTAACACCCCCACCTAGAATGTTTACTAAACGGAAGGGCTAGTGGGCGTGGTGTTTAGTACTTCAAAGTTTATATGATTATTATACAAGCGAGATATTCTATTTTGGGGATATTATTATGCGCATTATATGTTAAGGTCGGTTACCAAGCCAAGCTATGAAAGCAATGAAAAGTGAATGTTATGTATCGAGAGAATGATTTTATACACATGTTAGGTGTATGTTATTTTTGTGCACAAGATATGTGTACGGTTACTAAGATTTATGAAAGATGATTTCGTACACAAGAAATGTGTACTGTATTTAAAAGATATCGCATGTACATTACAGGTGGGTATAGGATTCGGGCCTATTTGTACCATGCAGGATTTAAATCTTGTGGTCTATCAAAATGATGAATTTTATTGTTTTATGATAAACTTATGAACTCACCAACCTTTTGGTTGACACTTTAAAGCAAGTTTATTCTCAGGTATGAAAGAAACCTTCCGCTGTGCATTTGCTCCTTTGAAAGACATTATTTGGAGTTGATCATCGCAATGGGACCAGATGTTGGTGACTTCGTCTAGATGGATTAGGACGGGGCATGACATGTGGTATCAGAGCGGTGGTCTTAGCGAACCAGGTCTTGTATTAGTGTTGTCTAACTGATAGTTGTTTAGATGCATTAGTGAGTCTGGACTTCGACCGTGTCTACATGTCAAAAGTTTTGCTTATCATTTCTAGTCGAAAATCATCTACTTATCATCCGTAGGAAATTACCTGCTTATCATTTTTAGTCTAGACGTGTCTTACAGCAATTATTGCATAGATGGTATATAGATAAATCATATCTTATCATATTTATTAAAGTAGAATTTGTCTGATATCTTTTTATGGAGTATAATTTTATATCATAAATATATGGTCCATATGAAAACCCATTAATGAAATATTATTGATAGGAATACTACATGTTTGTGATAATATCGGTAATTAAGCGTGGACATTTCCTTTGTTAATTGTCAAACATTAATCAAGCTTCATAGGTGTCATAACCCGTCCTTAACCATAAGAACGAGTTAGATAACGTATGATTTCATTGCGAGGTATTGACCTCTATATGCGACATTTTTAAAAGAACAACTGCATTTATTTTACATTACAAACCATAACTCTTATTTTAATACAAGCTTTAGAAAATAAAAAGATGATTATCGTTTAGCGATAATCTTAGACTTACAAACTTTACATGTGATGATAACAATACGATTTCTAGCATATTTTACATTACAATTCCTCGGATATGCAGTTTTATTTTTGACACAAATATGCATACTCAAGATCTTGCTTAAATTCAACATGTTGCAGCGGAAGCTTTTAGTTATCACCTGAGAATAAACATGCTTAAAACGTCAACATAAAGTTGGTGAGATATAGGTTTAATGCCGGCAGCAATATATATATATATAGACCACAAGATTTCATATATAAACATTTTAATAAAAATATTCTAAGTAGTTGAGCACTTGGTAACAATACTTAACATTTAATCACGTCGCATATTTCCTTTATTATGAAATCTTACTACACCGTACCAAGTGTAGTCACGAAACGAAGTACTGTGCAACCGTTGAATACTGGTCGTCCAGTCCGGTTGGGGTTGTCAGGCCCGATAGATCTATCAACAGGATTCGCGTTTACAATACCGCTGTAAATAGTAGTTACCAAGCTACAGGGAAGTATGCCAGTGGTACAACTCAACGTAGAATATATTTTTCAGTTACTTGTGTCCATATCGTAAAACATAAAATACATGTATTCTCATCCCGAAATATTTAGAGTTTAAAAGTGGGACTATATACTCACTTTTGCCTTGAAGATATATATATTTTGACTTGGTCTCCGGTTGATATCACGAACCTATCCATATATAATATATCAATATATTTTCATTTTAAACAATCGTCACGTATATATACTTATAATACTTTTAATGTCTTCTTAGTCCGTAGTTAGCAATTCAATTTTAATGGTTCATATTTAGGTGTTCAATAAATAAATAAAACCCCCATCAAAATAAATAAAACCCCCATCGTATTTGTATTGGTCGGGATTAATCTTGACCCATGGTACCTATATTGTCAAGAAGACGTATTGCGTACAATCATGGAATCTTATGATTAATCTTCTCGTATAGTTTATGGGTGATCCTGAAATATATAAAATTAAATTATGAGTACATATATATAAAATATCATGTTATTTTAGAAAGATGTGATTTATTTAATTTTTCTCCAATTATTTTCGTGGCTAAACTAGTTTTGGATATCCGATCTTGTTTTAGTCATAGTTTCTTCGTTACAACTCCGTTTTCGTTGGTTCAACTTGCCACTTCCTTGGATCGAGTCCTTATTTAAGAATATGAACTGTAAATACCTTAGTTTGTATTCAAAATCACAGGTCATAGGTCAAACTTTGGTGAAACTTATGAAGTTGATCATTTTCCATCATGTAAACAACCTTAAATGATTATTTTTCTAAAAATATTTATACTTTGAGTTAAATCATGAAATTTTTATGTGTTAACATATTCATAGTAAATATCAATTTTCCAGAAAATAAGCCTCCAATTCAAAGTTCAAGATGGTTTTTAATTATCCAACCCAAAACAGTCCCCGGTTGTACTCCGACGACGTAAATTCAGTTTTTAAGGTGTTCTTTGAAAAACCAAGTTTTACCTTGTTAAGTTAGCATATCCTTATGTTATATTACAGGTCTTGAAGTATTTTAAAAGTTAAGTTAGAAGGATCTATTTAGTTTGCAAACAAGTTTGAAAACATTCAAACTATGTTCTTGTTGTTAAAATTTTATACCATAAAATAAGATAACTATATATATATGAATCGAATAAGGTTATGAACATAGTTACTACCTCAAGTTACTTGGACAAGGTTGCTGTAAAAGAGGAGTAAAAACCTAGAACCAAAAGAGTGATGGAGTTGGATGAAAGATTGGAAGCAACTTAAGACATAAACTTGAAATGAAAGTTGTATTTTTGTAGTGTTTTTGTTTGATCTTGTTATGGTGGTGTTTAAGGTGATTCTTGAGAGGATTTTTGATGGAGTTCTTAGAGAGACATGAGGCTAGTAAGTGTGTGTGTTTAGCTATAGAAATGATGATAGAAGTTGAACCAAAATGAGGTGAGAATACCCCCATTAAAAACGTGAATGGGGGGGGGGGGGACATGGACAAATTTCCAAGCTTGTAATCTTGTGTAATTAGTCATACTATCTTACAAAAGTAATTACCTCTACCTTAGGGTAGTAACAAGGGCTAGTTAGGTGGTGATTTGATGTGTATATACCAATACTAAATACGTATAGAAGTTAGGCATGATACGAGTACATATACTCTAGATATACGTATAGAAATCTTGTGAAAACGGAACGAGGATTCAAATATAGTTATCTTTTGTGAATATACTTATATTGTTTTATGTATTTAAGTCCTTAAAAAGTGATTAAATACATTACATATACGATATATGTATAAACATTATAGGTTATAAGTATTTATATCAAAAAAACGTTACTTAAAGTTATCGTTTTGAAAACTTAAGTTAGTAGTTTCAAAATATACTTATAACTTATTGTTATTAATACAAAATGAGATATTAAAACATCCTTAGATCATGTTAAATATGTATATATACATATATATACACAAACGTATAATTATCATATGTTATATAGTTCGTGATATCATCGGTCAAACTAGACGGTCAAACGTTGTGTAAATCTCTTTTCAAAAACATAAGTCTCAACAATTTGGCTTGTTTATCATGTTGGTAAGGTTTAATTTATGTAAATATTAATCTTATAAGTATAGATCGATCGAAAAAGTCCGGGTCATTACAGTACCTACCCGTTAAATAAATTTCGTCCCGAAATTTTAAAATCGTACCTATTTTGCGTCATCGGGAAACAAATGCGGGTATTTTTGTTTCATTTGATCCTCTCGCTCCCAAGTAAACTCGGGACCTCTTCGTGCATTCCAACGAACTTTAACGATCGGTATGTTGCTCTGCTTGAGCCGTTTAACTTCACGGTCCATGATCTCGATTGGTTCTTCTATGAATTGTAGTTTCTCGTCAACTTGAATTTCTTCAAGAGGAATGGTGAGGTCTTCCTTTGCAAGACACTTTTTAAGGTTCGAGACGTGAAATGTATTATGTACTCCGGCGAGTTGTTGCGGTAAATCGAGTCGATAAGCTACCGGTCCGATGCGTTCGATAATTTTGAACGGGCCTACATACCTTGGGTTTAGTTTACCCCT
Source organism: Rutidosis leptorrhynchoides (assembly GCF_046630445.1). Taxonomy (NCBI): domain Eukaryota; kingdom Viridiplantae; phylum Streptophyta; class Magnoliopsida; order Asterales; family Asteraceae; genus Rutidosis; species Rutidosis leptorrhynchoides. The sequence continues at coordinate 164,277,181 of NC_092338.1, read as the reverse complement.
TTTTCCAAAACGTATTACACCTTTCCAAGGTGACACCTTTAACATAACCATGTCACCGATCTGAAACTCTAATGGTTTCCTTTGGACATCGGCGTAGCTCTTTTGGCGACTACGGGCTGTTTTCAATTTCTCCTTGATTTGCGCTATCTTCTCAGTAGTTTCATGGATGATCTCGGGTCCAGTTAATTGTCGATCTCCTACTTCGTTCCAACAGATAGGGGATCTACACTTCCTTCCATACAGTGCTTCGAATGGTGCAGCTTTAATGCTCGCATGATAACTATTATTATACGAGAATTCTGCTAATGGTAGATATTTATCCCATCCGTTTCCAAAATCGATCACACATGCCCTAAGCATGTCTTCAAGAGTCTGAATTGTTCTTTCACTCTGCCCGTCAGTTTGCGGATGATATGCGGTACTCATATCCGAACGAGTTCCTAGTGCCTCCTGTAGTGATTGCCAGAACTTTGAGGTAAATCTACTATCACGATCAGATATAATGGAAATAGGTATTCCATGCCTTGAAACTATTTCCTTTATATATAATCGTAATAATTTCTCCATTCTATCCGTTTCCTTTATAGGCAAGATATGTGCAGATTTGGTAAGACGATCAACAATTACCCAAATGGTGTCGTATCCCCAGGCAGTCTTTGGTAACTTCGTGATGAAATCCATGGTAATACCATCCCATTTCCATTCTGGGATTTCTGGTTGTTGAAGTAACCCTGACGGCTTTTGGTGTTCTGCTTTGACTTTGGAACAAGTTAAACATTCCCCAATATATGTTGCAACGTCTGTCTTCAAATTAGGCCACCAATAATGCGTCTTAAGATCTTGATACATCTTTCCAACTCCAGGATGTATCGAGTATCTTGTCTTATGTGCCTCATTCAATATTAACTTCCTTAATCCACCCAACTTTGGTACCCAAATACGGTTTGCAAAATATCGAATTCCATCTTCCCGCATAATGAGTTGTTTCCCATACTTCTTCATTATTTCATTTCCTATGTTTTCTTTAGTAAGAGCTTCTCGTTGAGCCTCTTTGATTTGTGAGTTGAGATTCATGCGAATTTTTATGTTCATTGCTCGTACTCGAATTGGTGCTCGTTCCTTTCTGCTTAAAGCGTCGGCCACTACATTCGCTTTCTCGAGATGATAGAGAATCTCACAATCGTAGTCGTTTATCAGCTCGACCCACCTACGTTGCCTCATGTTCAGCTGTTTCTGATCGAAAATATGTTGAAGACTTTTATGATCAGTAAACACAGTGCATCTAACCCCATATAAGTAGTGTCTCCATATCTTCAACGCAAACACGACTGCTCCCAGTTCTAGATCATGCGTCGTATAATTCCGCTCGTGAATCTTCAATTGTCGGGATGCGTATGCAATAACTTTCTTTCGTTGCATAAGAACACAACCAAAACCTTGTCGCGAAGCATCACAATATATTTCAAAATCATCGTTCCCTTCAGGTAACGATAAAATAGGCGCCGTAGTTAACTTCTTCTTCAGTAATTGAAATGCGTTCTCCTGCTCCGAGGTCCATTCGTATTTCTTCCCTTTTTGCGTTAATGCTGTCAACGGCTTAGCTATTCGGAAAAAATCTTGAATAAACCTTCTATAATAACCGGCTAAACCCAAAAATTGGCGTATCTGCATTGGTGTTTTAGGAGTCTCCCATTTTTCAATGGCCTCAATTTTAGCTGGATCAACCTGAATTCCTTTGCTACTAACAACGTGACCAAGAAATTGCACTTCTTTCAACCAGAAAGCACACTTAGAAAATTTAGCGTATTGCTGTTCTTTTCTCAACAACTCTAATATTAACCTTAAATGCTGCTCATGCTCTTGCTCACTCTTGGAATAGATAAGAATGTCATCAATGAAAACAATAACAAACTTATCTAAATATGGACTACAAACTCGATTCATGAGGTCCATGAATACAGCTGGCGCATTCGTCAATCCAAACGGCATGACCAAAAATTCGTAATGACCGTAACGTGTCCGAAAAGCAGTTTTCGGTATATCTTCTTCTTTGACGCGTAATTGATGATAGCCCGATCTTAGGTCGATTTTCGAATAAACACATGATCCTTGCAGTTGATCAAATAAGTCATCAATTCTCGGTAGTGGATACCGATTCTTGATAGTTAACTTATTTAATTCACGATAATCTATACACATCCTAAAAGATCCATCTTTCTTCTTAACAAACAAAATTGGAGCTCCCCACAGTGAAGTGCTTGGTCGTATGAATCCACGGTCCAGTAATTCTTTTAACTGACTTTGAAGTTCTTTTAACTCGGACGGTGCAAGTCTATATGGAGCACGAGCCACTGGTGCAGCTCCTGGTACTAAATCTATTTGAAATTCTACAGATCTAAATGGAGGTAATCCCGGCAACTCTTCCGAAAAAACTTCAGGAAAATCTCTTGCCACAGGCACGTCGTTGATGCACTTCTCTTTTTCTTTCTTTTTGACTTTATTAACATGTGCTAGAATAGCATAACATCCCTTTTCTAAACACTTCTTGGCTTTCAAACAGCTAATAAGTTTTAGCTTTGAATTACCCTTCTCTCCATAAATCATCACCGGCATTTTATCCTTACCAGGAATGCGAATTGCCTTCTTGGCACACACAACTTCAGCTCCTACTTTGGACATCCAGTCCATGCCGACTATTACATCAAAACTTCCTAATTCTACGGGTATCAAGTCAATTTTAAACGTTTCTCCGGCTAAATTTATTTTACAATCACGAAAAATTTTATCGGCTTTAATTAGTTTACCATTAGCTAACTCAATCATGTACTTAGCATCTAGAGGTAATGATGAACAATTCAATTTAGTGTAAAAATTTCTACACACGTAACTTCTATCAGCACTAGTATCAAATATAATAGATGCTGATAAGTTATTAATGGTAAACGTACCCGTAACAAGCTCCGGGTCTTCACATGCCTCTCTAGCATTAATAATAAATGCTCTCCCACGTGCAGGTCCGATATTCTTCTCAGGATTCGGGCACTGGCTCTTATAGTGACCTTGTTTTCCACACCCATAACAAGTAATGGTAGCCAAAGCAGTTCTATTTGCATTGGTGGCAGGAGTCTTGGTACCATTTGTATTTGTAACGAGAGCCCTACAATCTTCAGCAAGATGACCCTTTCGATTACATTTGTTGCATACCACATTATAGTAACCAAAGTGATGTTTGTGGCATCGGTTGCATAAAGGATTTTGTCCTTTGTAACCAAAGCTTGAACCACTACCCGCACCTTGCGTGGTTTCTTGTTTCTTAAAAGATTGTTGTTGGTTACCTCGACCATAATTTCCATTCCACTTTCTTTTGTTACCTGATTCCTTCATATCAGTATTGGATACTTTCTTATCCATGATGACCTGATCCATTAGCTTATTTGCCATGGTTATAGCTTCATGAATTGTCTTAGGTTTCGATGCTGTAACATTTGCCTTGACCTTTTTGGGCAAACCATCTTTGTACATTTCAATCTTCCGTTCTTCGGTTGGAACCAATTCAGGACATAGCAAAACTAATTCCATGAATCACTGATTGTAGTTGGTGATTTCAGTACCAACAACCTTCAGGCTTCGTAATTCATCTTCCAACTTCCTAACCTCGTTCCTTGGACAATACTCGTTGATTAACATTATTTTGAATTCTTCCCATGGAGTATCATAAGCTACATCTCCTCCTACAGCCTTCACATAATTTTTCCACCACGTGAGTGCACTATCTTGTAAAGTGCACGATGCATACTTGGTCATATCCTTTTCAACACAACCACTGATTTTAAACACAGTCTCCATCTTTTCTATCCACCGGGTTAAACCGATCGGTCCTTCTGTTCCACTGAATGATGAGGGCTTGCAAGCTTGAAAAGTTTTGTAGGTGCATCCTACACAAGGATTTGGGTTAACTTGTGACGACCCGAAAATTTTCGACCAAATTTAAACTTAACCTTTATATGTTTCCGACACGATAAGCAGAATTTGTAATGTTGAATCTCAAAAAGTTTGGAACTACATTCATGTAATTAATTATCCTTTGACCGTGTTCGACGATTCACGAACAATTATGTGTATATAGATATGTATATATAATATATAATATTAACTGAAAACATTAACAAAGTATTAGATATATGATACTTTACATGAACGTATTTGTTTCGATATATTTATTGACAGAATTAAGAGATAATATCAAATGATTGAATTATCAGATACATTATGATATGATTACGGGCCTATGTTATGAGGACCACTGTGATTTAAGAAATCTATTCTTTTTGACCACTCATTACTTAACTAGTATGATAAAATAACGATATTTATATTTTATTTTATCAAATATATATAACGATTTAAATTAATATTATATATATTTATACGCGTATTATACGTACATAGTTTTATACTTTTACTATACTTTAACTTTACCTTTACTTTACTTTTACTTTACTTTAACTTTAATAATTCTTACTTTAATAATTCACTTTAATAATTCATACTTTAATAATTCACTTTAATAATTCATACTTTAATAATTCACTTTAATAATTCACTTTAATAATTCATACTTTAATAATTCACTTTAATAATTCATACTTTAATAATTCACTTTAATAATTCATACTTTAATAATTCACTTTAATAATTCATACTTTAATAATTTACTTTAATAATTCAAAAATCTATTATAAATAAATTCAATAGGTTTTATTATTTCATAGAAACTTGAAAATATATTTCTCTAAACTCTCTCAATCGAATTACACATATATATTTTCTTTGTATTATTTCAAGATATTATTAGTATACATAAAATACTACGATGGAGTTATATTCAGAAGATTTTAAAATAAGTTTTCAAACGGGATAGAGCTAAGGAAATTATGGGTTATAGCTATGGAGGTTATGGGTATTGATCGAGGGTATTGCTCGTGAGGTCAACCTAACGTTTATCATTTTCGTTTCGTCTACTTACTTTCCTGCAATATTGAATCTCAATATTGATACGTTCGTGAATCCGAGGCCAACCTTGCACTTGTTAAATGACGTTATATGTATTTTTACTACGAAATACAGTATGGTGAGTTTCATTACTCCCTTTTTATATATATTTTTAGGCTGAGAATACATGCGCTGTTTTATAAATGTTTTACGAAATAGGCACAAGTACTAAAACTAATTCTATGTGGGTTTAAACTAGAAATATACCCTTAGCTTGGTAACATTAAACTACTTGTCTATGTACGGTAGGCGCGAATCCTAAAGATAGATCTATTGGGCCTGACAAACCCCATCCTGACTATGGGATGCTTTAGTACTTCGAGGTTATTTTAAACACACCTGATCTGGTGTACTTCAGAGGGTAAAACATGAACGTTAAGGCTTGTTACCGGGTGCCTACAATTTATAGAATACTTTTATACACTTGCGAGTGTACGGATATTTATAGAAACTGAAATCTTGTGGTCTATTACTATTACGGAAATGATTGATTATGATAAACTAATGAACTCACCAACCTTTTGGTTGACACTTTAAAGCATGTTTATTCTCAGGTATTAAAGAAATCTTCCGCTGTGCATTAGCTCATTTTAAGGATATTACTTGGAGTCATTCATGACATACTTTTAAAGACGTTGCATTCGAGTCGTTGAGTTCATCAAGATTAATATTAAGTCAATTATAGTTGGATGTAATATGAAATGGTATGCATGCCGTCAATTTTTGATGTACAGAAAGTTTGTCTTTTAAAAACGAATGCAATGTTTGTAAAACGTATCATATAGAGGTCAAATACCTCGCGATGTAATCAACTATTGTGAATCGTTTATAATGTATATGAACGGATCCTTTCAGTTGGTATCAGAGCGTTGGTCTTAGCGAACCAGGCCTTGCATTAGTGTGTCTAACTGGTAGTTGTTAGGATACATTAGTGAGTCTGGACTTTGACCGTGTCTACATGTTAAAAGTTTTGCTTATTATTTCTAGTCGGAAAACATTTGCTTATCATCCTTAGGGAATTGCCTGCTTATCATCCATAAGTCTAGACACGTCTTACTGCATTTACTGCATTGATAGTGTATAGACAAAATTCATATCTTAGCATCTCTGTAATCCATATCTTATCGCATCCGTAGACTTGCCTGACAAATGCCGTAGGTTCCTCTGTAGTCTACGAAATCTTTAGTGTTATATATATAGATATTCTATGTAGTTAGAATATCATCTAATATTCGGAACTCATTCCACATCAAAGATCCTCTTCATCCACCAAATTGTTCTCTTAGCGACGAATCTGAAGCACTTACCGGCGAACCTGTTCGAGAAACCATTTTCTCTTTCATTTCCAGAGTATCTCGTCACAATTATATACTATCCCATATTTCGAATCTTGTTCATTCGCTCGCTTCAACCGTCCATCATCCCGGCATAAGAAGTTAACGAACTACGCGCTCGTGTGATGGCTTTGGAAAATATGGTGCGAAGGTTACAAACACCAGCAGCAGCACCAGTAGCATAATCAGCACCACCATCATCAACGTCGACAGTACCTATATCACCTTAACCACAACCACGTCGTAAACCTCAACATCACAATCTGTATCTCAGATACCAACATCACACGCCTCAATATCATCATCTGTACCTCGAGTATGATCTCCATTCTACATATTGTTCTACATCGATTATCTTTGCTTTACATATCGTTCTATCTCATTTATCCTCGTTCGACATGACGATTATGTAATCTCTAATATTTTAGAGATCATGTAATATCCTCGTTCGACATGACGATTATGTAATCTCTAATATTTTAGAGATCATGTAATCTGGTAATAAAAAATCAAATGAGTTTAATATCTTATTGACTCATTAAATCTATGATTACATCTGAAGAAAATATATATGCAAGTATATTTTCATAAAGATTGTAATTAAAAATTCTTTTGTACAAATTATTAATGATGAATATATTTTAACGGGTGGGTAGTACCCGAGGAATATTTAGAATTCACATTAATAAGTTACACTGTACATTCTTCGAATCTGATTCAACGGTCATTTACTATCCTACTTACAACTACCGATATACGTATCCGTTCACCACAGAATAACCATTTCTATTCAAATTTCATATTTGGATTTTGACCTATCAGAATCCAACAAGTGGCATAACGAAGAAAAACATTGGACAAAAATAAAAAGTGTTAGAAACAAACGAATTAATTAATTGAAATTGTGATAGGATTTCACGCTAACTGTTCCGGCTAACTGTTCCCAGCTAACTGATTAACATTTAATTTATCGCAATTTACCTTCTCGCAATTTTAAATTCTGCACTGTACATACTGTCGGGACACATGTACAACAATACGTCGGATTAATTTTGCGACAACACGTTGTATAATGGGTCATGATATACATTTATTTATTTTACGCACTTTAAATAACGGGACACGTATGCAAGGTTTCGACTTATCATATCGACCCATCTATATATATATTTCGGAACAACCGTAGACACTCTATATGTGAAGGTGGGAGTTGGCTATACAGGGTCGGAGTTGATTCCAAAATATATATATACTTTGAGTTGTGATCGACACCGAGACCGGTACACGGGTCACGATACGTATTAAGTAATTCGAATATTATATATATCTAATATATATATGAATCTATTGAACCATTGGACAATCAGACTATTGGACTGCTAACTTTGGACAATTAAAATGAGTTAAAATGCTGATTATAACATATGAAACTAAACAATTCTTCAAGTTTGCCACTTGATTCCATTTTAAACCTCATTCGTATTTTGACGATTACAATTCGCATTCACAACTTTTCATGATTCTTGAAAACGTCTCGATCGAGAAGTTGAACCAGTCGCACCTCGTCTACGGAAGAAAGATTCATGCATATGGTTATGCACCTGAAAACTCTCGGAAACTGAGTCAACACGTAGCAGTGTAAATTCCTTTAGTGTTATTATTACTCAAAATAACTTTGCAATTTCTTTCCAAATTAGCCACTTTTATCACAGCTCCACTTTGACTTCTCAGTAAAACTAGTCTTATTATCATCTCGATATTTATACCTTGTCTTTTCGCTGTCGTTACCGAAGAACCTTTTATATTTCACAAACACCATCAGCAGATGTACCAGCAACTCGTTATCTCTTTGGTAAATTCCGCAATTAGTATTTTGAAAATCTCGTAGAAATTCACCCAGTTATACCGAAAACGTTTATCCCTAAGAATTACATAATTCGAATGTGAAGTTTTTGAAAAACACCATGGACTATGAAGTAGTTCTTGAAATGCTGATGAAGCAGCAAAAACCGTAAACGACCTTAACAGTCAAAAGTTACGATGAAGTAAAGTATGTTGGAAAAGCTCAGAAAAAGAGAAGTGTTGAAATTGGAAAACGGATTGAGCCAAGTATGAAGGAGACCGTGGACAAATCGTGAAAATTAAACCTGACTTCAATGAATCCAAATGATTCAGTGCCTGCTGAAACCATCAGTAAGAACCCCACTCCTTATCCTAAATCTTCACAGACAAATATTTACCATCATCATCTTATCTTAGATATTATAAGATATCTTCATATCTTTAGTTATACATATTCTCCATATTTCTGGAGATATTTTCACAAATATTCCTATCTGCGATCATTTATCTCTTCGTAACATTTGCGTTACAATATAAAAGAAACTATGTTAGTTTCTAAATTCTGAAACCTCCGAGTTTAAAATATGAATGTTTTGAAGTAGTGTTGGGAACTGATGCATGAATTAGTATAATATAATGAAACTTGATCAACTTCATTATATTACAGTAATACATGTTAAGTTCCTAATGGAATGTGATGATTCACAGTACCGTCATCATGTGCCATGTTACACGGCTCTTACATTCTACCCAATTTCCAAACATATTAAGAACATATCATCTTGATAGCTCTATATTTTCAGATATTCTGGTAAGTTGCCAAATTAAGATCGTGTCATTATGATTTTCTTCTTGGAACATTAACTATGTTCATCCAAAAATTCATATCTACGAATTCTGGACCATTATCTGCTTGACTTAAGGCTGGGAAGAGAAAATGAAAGCATGAAGCTCCGAAATATAATGGAGAATATAAAGCCCGATAACAACCTCGAAATTACAAACCGTGTATATCAATGTGTATAGCAATATAAAGACACGGGAGAATGAAAAACACAATAACCCCAAGGTAATGGTAGAAGAAAATAACTTCCTCCGGTGGTAGATGAAAAAGAAGAATGACAGATATGAAAGTTAAGAGTATATCAAGAATCAATACTGGATGAAGCATATTAACGAATGCTTTAAAGTATGAATTGGGGAGAAAGACTAGAAGGTGTGAGCTATGGAAATAAAGAAACGAAGGGGGTGGATTTATAGTAAAATATCAGACAGAGAAATCGAGACAGATTATCGCATTTAATCAAAGAAGGTCATGATTTTCTTAATCGCCGAAGAACCAAATCTTATTGCAAAGATTTTCTTTAAATCCAATGAATTCTGGAAATCAATCATAACTACGTCATCGGTTAAAATAAATAAACGTTTACTCATTTCACTCTCTTGCGATAGCTTCACTTATACTCTTCGCGTAATCAAATTGTTTTATCTATATTACTCAATGATGATAAAACTCTATTTATCAACTCATATTCGTCATGAAAACATTTTTATAGTTAGCCATGACGACCTCGATCAAATTTCGGGACGCAATTTCTTTAACGGGTAGGTACTGTGACGACCCGAAAATTTCCGACCAAATTTAAACTTAACCTTTATATGTTTCTGACACGATAAGCAGAATTTGTAATGTTGAATCTCAAAAAGTTTGGAACTACATTCATGTAATTAATTATCCTTTGACCGTGTTCGACGATTCACGAACAATTATGTGTATATAGATATGTATATATAATATATAATATTAACTGAAAACATTAACAAAGTATTAGATATATGATACTTTACATGAACGTATTTGTTTTGATATATTTATTGACAGAATTAAGAGATAATATCAAATGATTGAATTATCAGATACATTATGATATGATTACGGGCCTATGTTATGAGGACCACTGCGATTTAAGAAATCTATTCTTTTTGACCACTCAATACTTAACTAGTATGATAAAATAACGATATTTATATTTTATTTTATCAAATATATATAACGATTTAAATTAATATTATATATATTTATACGCGTATTATACGTACATAGTTTTATACTTTTACTATACTTTAACTTTACCTTTACTTTACTTTTACTTTACTTTAACTTTAATAATTCTTACTTTAATAATTCACTTTAATAATTCATACTTTAATAATTCACTTTAATAATTCATACTTTAATAATTCACTTTAATAATTCACTTTAATAATTCATACTTTAATAATTCACTTTAATAATTCATACTTTAATAATTCACTTTAATAATTCATACTTTAATAATTCACTTTAATAATTCATACATTAATAATTCACTTTAATAATTCAAAAATCTATTATAAATAAAATTCAATAGGTTTTATTATTTCATAGAAACTTGAAAATATATTTCTCTAAACTCTCTCAATCGAATTACACATATATATTTTCTTTGTATTATTTCAAGATATTATTAGTATACATAAAATACTACGACGGAGTTATATTCAGAAGATTTTAAAATAAGTTTTCAAACGGGATAGAGCTAAGGAAATTATGGGTTATAGCTATGGAGGTTATGGGTATTGATCGAGGGTATTGCTCGTGAGGTCAACCTAACGTTTATCATTTTCGTTTCGTCTACGTACTTTCCTGCAATATTGAATCTCAATATTGATACGTTCGTGAATCCGAGGCCAACCTTGCACTTGTTAAATGACGTTATATGTATTTTTACTACGAAATACAGTATGGTGAGTTTCATTACTCCCTTTTTATATATATTTTTAGGCTGAGAATACATGCGCTGTTTTATAAATGTTTTACGAAATAGGCACAAGTACTAAAACTAATTCTATGTGGGTTTAAACTAGAAATATACCCTTAGCTTGGTAACATTAAACTACTTGTCTATGTACG